>NC_136868.1:1951111-2043611 GCF_951799975.1 Gobius niger
ATGCTCAGTTATCCGGGAGAGGCTCGCAGTAGAGTCGCTGCTCCTTCACGTCGAAAGGAGTCCGCTGAGGTGGCGAGGGCATCTGTTCCGGATACCTCCTGGTCCTGGTGGAAGGCCCAGGACACGCTGGTGGGACTATGTCTCCGAGCTGGCCTGGTGTGGCCTCGGGGTCAGAACAGCTGGAGGAGGTGTGGCCTCGGGGTCAGAACAGCTGGAGGAGGGAAGTCTGGGCATCTCTGCGGAGACGCTGCCCCCGCGACCCGGCCCCGGATAAAGAGGAAGAAAATGGATGGATGGATGGATCCCCCTACAAATGAATAGGGAAGCCAGGCACAACACTTAGTTTAGTTTATTTCTTAAGACACAAATGTAGGCAGACAGCAGGAAAGCATTAAACAAAGAGCGTCGTCTTCCGTGTAAGCTCTTAACAAACACTTAGACAAATGAAATGGCTGATACTTGAACAAGAACTTAAGCCTTTCCTCATCGGACATTTCAAACAAACGTAACATCAGACAGTTACAAAATAACTGCCTTCTCGGTTCATGAAACAAAGGACAATAAAACACAAATGCGATTCATTTTCAATATCATTTAACTGACACAAACAACAAGTCGCTCCTCCTCTGGGACCGAGTGGAATCGTCCCGTCTCCAGAGCCAGGGCCAGAGTCCCGGACCTCAGCTGAGCACAGACTGACCTCTGACCTCTCGACAGGTTCAGGGTCACATAGGGCTCAGGACCAAAATCATCTTTAATCAAAATATAAGTTCTCAGCTTTGGCACAAGACATCCTTTAACCATTTAAGTTTATACTTTTCAAAGTTTATGTTTCTAAAAATAAACTGGAGATCAGCATCAACAACAATGTTCTCCATCTGCTCACTCCAAATGTATCTATGAGACAGGTCCCATTAAAGATGTGTTTGGACAGTCTTAACCATGTCACAGACATGCCTCACTTCACATGGTTCCCAGCCCGTGGTCCCCGTACAGAGCGAGCTTAGGGCTGTTTTTGTGAAAATACCTTAGAGCTCTGCACTCTAAAGTACAGCAAGGTACGTTTTGTCCTTTTCAAAGCATTTATATCATTTCTGTGGTTTCTTTATCGTTTACATCTTATAAGATGATGTTTAGTAGCCACTGATTGTGTCTCCGACCACACAAAGAGCAAACAACTGAGTTTGAGTTAGCATTTAGCTCAGATGACACTTTTAGACGCTAGTTGTGCTAATGCTAATTCATTCATTAATAATTTTTAAGTGGCTTTGACCTCACCTAAATGTGGCCAATGGGTTAAAAACAGCTGAAAGCATCTGGACTGTTCATAATTTGCGATGTTTGGTGGCTAATGCTAATGGCTACACGCTAACGGACTCTGATAAGGCTCCTGGACTAGCCGACATGTTAACTGTCCGCACACGTTAGGCTCAAACGGGGGCGGACTGGCCATGTGTCCATTCTGGAAGAGCACAGAAGGGCCACTGGCTCTGGGGCCACCAGTCCCGCCTCAACCGAGCTTTACCCAAATCTAAAAGCTAAAAAGAAAAGCATCAAAATAGCGAGAAAAAGAGGATGAAAACAAAACAAAAATGTGCCGGAAAAGCAACAAAAAGTGACAAAAAATGTGATGAAAAGTCGACAAAAACGTGAGAAAAACACGGACAAAAAAACCTACAAAAACGTGAGAAAAACACAAACAAATGCTAGAAAAAATAATGGAAAAAAAACAACAAAAATATGACAAAAATGACGTGACAAAAAGCTTCCATCACTTTTGTAGGTCTTTCAAATGAGGCGTTACATTGTTGCTCTCCAGTCGAGAAGCTTTTAGATTTGGGTAAAGCCCAGTATAAAAAAACATGAATCTAAAAGGAATTCCGTGGAGTATGGTGCACCACAAGGTTCAATTTTGGGACCATTATTATTTATATGAATGATTTTGCTTCTGTTTCTACGACCGCCTTTCCCGCTCTTTTTTGCTGATGATGCCGATCAAAAAAATAATATAAAAAGCCCAACTGGGGAAAATGCACTCGTTAATGTTAAGGCGGGGGGTCAGAGGTTAAAATATGTATTTGTGGAAGTGTCACAATTACGCTGATTTGGGCCAGGCTGGTCAGAGCCCAGGGCTGTTTTTCAGTCCCAGTCCAGCCCTGGGCTCAAACGCCGCGTCTCCTTTTTATTTCTATGGTTTGAAGACTAAAAAGTCCTCAAAGTGCGTCCGGAACAGGATACAGTTTATCTCACGTCTGACATAAAGTCTTGCTCAGTTTTGTACAACTTGGATTTTGGTTAAAATATCTTCTTAGGTCCAACTCAGTAACTCTACCTTTTAGTATTAAGCTAAAAATGTGTAAATCTTGTAGGAAATGGAACATCTACATTCAGTGATGGTATAGGTCTCCCTGCTCTCCCTTGTGTCCTCATGTCTGCCCCCCCTTCCTTCTCCTCTGGGGGCGCAGGCGAGGGCTCGTGGACACTGGATTACGGTGCGTGGTGTTGGTCACATGACCCGTCCCGTCACCTCTGGTCGGGCAGACGCGCTCAGCTCTGGGACGTCCCGCTGCGCCTCGCGAGGTCGTCACATGTGGCTTATCTGACCTCTGCACACGTATGTCATCCTCACACTGTCAACGTACTTTTAGTTTTAATGTAATAACACTAAATCTACACCAGTTACCAATTATCGTACGAGCAACTTACTACAACCTTTGTTTTTTGGATCTGGACTTTTATTTTGAAATTTATATAAAGAAACATGTTTATATAAATTTCAAATATGGCAATGTTTGGATAATCTTCAATACCTTCTACAGTTTTTACTGTAGTGGCACCAAATTTACACTTGTTACCAATTATCACACTAGAAACTTACTACAACCTTTGTTTTCCAGGTCTGAGCTTTTATTTTGAAATCCATACCAAAATATAACAATGTCTGTATTTTGCTCTTCAATAGCTTCTACAGTTTTCAATGTAGTGACACGAAATTTACACCAGTTACCAATTAAAGTACTAGAAACTTGCTTGAAATTTACATAAAGAAATATGTTTATAGAAATTTCAAATATGACAATGTATGGATAATCTTCAATACCTTCTACATTATCACACTGGCAACTTACTACAACCTTTGTTTTTTGGACTTTGTTTTGAAATTCATATAATATACTTTGTATAATATTTCTACTCTTATCTTCCATCACTCAGTAAAACTTTAGGTTTAGAGTAAAGTCTGCTTGTTGCTGTGTTCACAACATGTTCTGTGATAGGGAGGTCCTGATCAGGTTTTTTCCCCCGAGTCCGAGTCATTTGATTTTGAGAATTTCCCGATACCGAGTCCTGATCCAATACCTATATGTATTTTTAAAAATGAAGTAAAAACTATATTATACAACTTGTTTTCATTCATGGTTTTGGATGTAGAGAATAACTCTACTGTCTGTTTTTCTCAAGTAAGCAGTGTTAATTTTGACAACATATTTTAGTTTAGTTTTAGTCAAAAAAATATCTTCAATTTTAGTCTAGTTTTAGTCGACTAAAATTGGTGGACTTTGCATTGATAATATTGATTCTAATCATATTTAATCAAGGTCCTCGACTTCCTGGAGCTGCTCCACATGAACAAAGCTCAGAGCTGATCCTTTAACAGAGAATTTACCTGATCTGAGGCTCTTTCAGACGCTCAATACAAAGTTTGGATGATTTTAGTCTCTCCTTTTCATTTTTGTTTAGTCTTATTTTAGTCGATATATGTAATATATAATATCTGGACATTTTAGTCACAGTTTTAGTCTCATGAGAAACTTTTACTTTAGTTTTAGTCGTCAAAAATATCACTTTGACTAAAATTAAGACTAAATATTTTAGTCGACGAAATTAACACTGCAAGACTATTAGTCTTTACAGTGAGTATCATATAGTTTTACATAGAGTGGGTGATCTAAAATCCCAGAATTCAGATACATGTTTTGTTTTTGCTGTGTTTCTTTATGGAACTGTCAACAGTTTGGGCCCGAGAGGAGCTTATTATTGTGTGTGTGATGTCACGCTTAACAGCCCCATTGCAATAATCATAAATCATTATATTGTGCTAACGATGGTAACCTTCACTAGGCTGAATTTCAGACTTGGTCACAAAATCCAACACCTTCTTCAGGTCAAATTACTATTATTGGAGACAATATTCAAAATGATGAAAAAGGACTTGCAGGATTTCACCAAGCCAAAGTCTGTTAGTGGGATCACGTGCACCAGGGCATCAGCTCGAGGAGACTGTGAGGCTCCACACAGGAGAACCTCCTCTGGACAGACTGTGACTCTGTAAAAGGCACCAGGTACTGGAATAGTCTCCCTTTATCAGTCAGAGAGACTCCAACTCTGGCCACTTTTAAAGCACGTTTTAAACTGTGGCTAAAGGAAAACCAGGCCTGAGTTGTTACTGCATTTATTGTTGTCACATTATGTTAATTGTAAATTGTAAATTGTGTATGTGCTGCCTGCCTACACTACAGATGGAAACTAGCATCCCTGCTATAATTTGGCAGTGCTCATGTGCAACTGTTCATCAATATGCATTGTCCCTATCAAATAAATAAGTAAAATAAAATAAAAAACTTTCTGCCATATGATCAATGTAGCAGATTTGTCAATCCAGTCACTTCCAAACAGGAAAACATTTGGACATTTTCTGTTTGGAGATTTCTTTCCAAAACTGTGTCTCTCCCATTCATTTGTATCATTCCCTGCTTCCACTGAAATCAATAATGTGAACATGAAAATCATAAGATAAGGCCGAATGTCTTTCAAGAACAAGTAGAAAGTGTCATAAAAGTTTCCCCACAAAGTTCCTCAAGTAAATGAAACTCCCGAAGCCCGAACGACCATCGCTGACCATCCATTACCCGCTCGCTCCTCGGTTTATTTAGAAAAGTTGGGGGCGTCATTTATAACACCGCGGGGGATGAGAAATGAAGTTTTCCCCTTTTATGTAAATGCACTGCCCCCCCCCGTTCTGCATTGACCATAAGTCAAACAGAGACCATCCCCCCCCCCCGTGTGTCCCGGGACGGGAGGAGGGGAGCGCACGGCCCAAAACCATCTGAGGCTCTTTTAACTAAAGAAGAGTCAGACAATCATTCCACCATCGCACATTCCTGTCACTGTCCCGGGTCACAGAAATAGTAATGGAGTGGAGTTTTATGGAACTAAAAGGGAAAATAGCTTCTTTTAGGTGAAGATATAAACAACAATATGTCGTAAAATCACTGAGGTCTTTTTGTCTGACTGAGATTTATGCATTTTTCATAATCAGAGCCTGAAACTGAAATGTGTGGGAACTTAAACTTGAGGAAAAGTTCATCTTAAGTTGTGATTTTTCTAATTTTACCCTTGTTTAGTTACTGTCTTTGTTTGTTTTGACACAAATGGATAAAAAGAAAGCGTTGAGATATTGCAATAACATTGTAATCGCAATATTCTTATAAGAGTTATGTGATATCAGCTTGTTTTCCGGAGCAGCTCTAATGAGGAGGGTCTGAACGGAGCCGATGGAGGAGCTCGTGATCGGTGGATCTCCGCTTTGATGATGTCACCTCCTAAACCTAACCCTAATCCTAAACTTAAAGGGATATTTCAGGATTTTTGTCCCTCAAAATGCGATCATTCATGTGATGCAGGTCAGTTACATTCCAAAAATGACTCTATGGACACAGACATGTATATGGTTAGTCTGGTGTTCTAAGTGATTTGCCTCAGGTGCTCTGTGGAGCGACTCAGACTGTTTTTAATTTAGGCTAGCTGATACCATAGACACGCACTAGCCTTGCACTAGCCTAGCGCCACGAAACTTTTCAAATATAAAAATTGCATGAATTACAAAAAAAATTATCTCCATAAATCAGCAACACTCTGGATAACGAGGAAATGAGGCCCTATGTCAAAACTCCTGAAATATCCCTTTAAGGACAGTGGAGTTAAAGGCATTTCTATTGAGATTAACTTAAATAAATGTGGAACTGACGTCATTTCCCGTGGAGGTCTTGAGCTCCACTGATCACATGACAACAGAACACAAGAACAACTAAGTAACTTGTTAACCTTAATGAATCCTCTGGGGGTAATACAAGTGTTAATGGGATGATTGGAGGGTCTTTCATCTCCCCCGGTGTCTCTGGCCTGAAAACCACAATTGCAACTTCGCTGCCTCTGGGTCGGAGTCACCAATACACACTAATGGAATCACGAAGAAGAAGCTAACAGGCTAATGGGTAAAGCTAACTGCGGGCTAGCTCCACTTAAACAGTCTTTACATATCTTACCTCTGTCCCTTTGTCTTTTCTGTCAGCGTAGTATTTACTCTCACGGACAATTAGTAAGTAAAAACATGCAACATGCGACGACACCTGCAGTGGCGCTTACGGCCTCTAGGGGCAGGAGTGGTTTCCTTCTGCATTATACAGTAGTCTTCTTTATTGACAACATCACATTCCATTCTTGCACAAAGCCTCCAACTGATTGAACTCATATCTTAGTATTAGTTCATAGTAATGCGCTGTGTGTGTTGTAGATGTAACAGCCTCAAATTAGAGACAGGCCTTTATTTCTATTTCAGCAAAACGGTGTCCATTTGCACCTAAAATATTAGGTTCATTTATTAATGAACATTTCAAACCCTCTCCCAGCGGCTGGAACATTGACGCCTTTTATTTTGTCGGGACAACAGGAAGTGTTTCGTTGCTGTTAGCGGAGCTTTGACATCAGTGTCACTGCAGGTTTCTGTTTCGTTTTTACCGGACCGGATTATTTGTTGTTATCTTGTGTAAAAGGCGAGTTTAGACGGAGCGTTTGTGTTTGTGATCGATCATGAGACTGACCCGAGAGAAGACGAGACGCTCGCGCTGATGGGAGGAGTTATTTTGAGGCGTGGGACTGACCTGCACACGGAGCAGCTGGACGTGCTTTGAAGACGCGATGGAGACTTTATTAAAACCCTGGAGGGTCACACAACATTTGACCCAGCCTCTGTCGGAGACCCGGCCCCTGTCGGAGACCCGGACGCTAATGCAATACAGGCCAGTATTAGAGATTTTACGGTATTTGCAAAAGCCACCTATCCATTCAAGACACAGTGACAGGGGCAAAAGTGACTGTAAATACATCTGCTTTCATCAGTGACCACAGATCTTAGAGGAGAACTTGAAAGAACAACAAAAAAAACATAGAATGAATGTATATCGAATAACGCTCAAAACTCCAGCGATAAAACAAGCCTGAACTAGTTTCACGCTGAATCAATCGCATTAAGACTCATCCAGTTCTTATGTTTTCCTGACGGCTTTGATGAAAAGCTGAAGCCAAACCCAAAACTAAATCAGGAATAACACACAACACACTTCCAGTCCATCGCATCCTGTTCAGCTCCGCGTCGTCCTGATTACTTTCTGATGAAAGGCAAACGCCGAATCCTCAAACTTCTCCCAGAAAACAAGAACGAAAAAAAAAGGGTGGTCTTCTTAAATTCCTCACAGACAAGAATGCATGCCCCGTCTCCTGTTTCCTTATAATCAGCCCGGCTATGGAGGGTGAAAACAAACAAACACTTTTTTTTTTCTCCTCCTCTCTCCCACAGAACTCCCGGCCCGGGGGCGAGAGCGAGAGGAGGGGTCCTCGAACGCAACACACTGTTATTAATCTTTGTTAATTGTAGCCCCGCGCCTCCATTCAAAAGCTCCACAGCTGTATTTTTCATCATTAGCCCCGTGTTTATAGTAGCGGGAAATTGACCCGGGAGATAATCAAATCTGGGCTGAGCTACAATTGGGGAGGAAGTAGTTTGGAGCGGGAGCCAAAAGTGTTGGATCGTTTGTGTTTTGGCAAAATAAGATGGATGTTTGCAGACACATGGGACACATGGGAGAGGTTTTTCAAACGGAAACGCTCAAGAAGAAGTTGTTGCGTGTGTTGGTCTTCATGTTTTTGCAAATTATAAACAACAAAACAGCCAAATGTTTCTGGTTTTAAGATGCAACACATTACACGACATTACTTATCTATCTATCTATCTATCTATCTATCTATCTATCTATCTATCTATCTATCTATCTATCTATCTATCTATCTATCTATCTATCTATCTATCTATCTATCTATCTATCTATCTATCTATCTATCTATCACAAATGTGTGTGATAGTTTGTTAGATTATAAAATTAGGAGACAAAGTACCCCCTCCCCCCGTAATGTCAAACTGAATCTACACAATCTCTAAAGCTCAAAACATTTTGAATGATTTGTCTCTTTTAATCAGAATCAGGTTTATTGTATTATTTGTCAGTCACCAGGTTCACAAACTAGGAACTTTCTTCGGTGCAATTGTAATAAGTTTTACTTATAGTTACACAGTTACTTACACAGTAACTAAATAATAATTAGAAGAAAAATAAACTGAAAACCTTACATATGAACTTAATCTGTTATCTGCCATCTTGTGTTCAGACCAGAAAAGTCCTTTAGTCCGCTTGTTTGTTCTTCGTTTGGTGCAGTTCACATTCAGACTGTGCTTTTTGCAGGTGAACTACTGTATATTTTGTGCAACCCGTGAGCTGCTCCCTTAACGTGGTGGGGTTGTTTGAGCCCGAATGATCCGAGGAGCTCTGTTGTCCGGGGCTTTATGCCCCTGGTAGGGTCTCCCATGGCAGGTCCGAGGTCACGGGTCAGATGAAGAGCAGTTCAAAAGACTCTTATGGACGTGACACATTCAAGGACCGAGACGTCGCCCGGCATGGCGCCGCCGGGGCCCCACCCTGGAGCCAGACCTGGGGTTGGGACCCGAACGCGAGCGTCTGGTGGCCGGGTCTCTGCCCACGGGGCCCGGCCGGGCACAGCCCGAAGGGACGACGTGGGCCCGCCCTCCTGTGGACCCACCACCCGCAGAGTGATCCGTAGGGGTCGGGTGCGGAGAGGACTGGGTGGCAGTCAGAGGCAGGTGCCTCGACGACCTGGTCCACATGCACAGCTTCTGGTGTTCGGGACATGGAACTTCACTTCGCTCAGTGGGGTCTTCAACTCCCACCTCCGGAAGAGCTTCCCTAACCCTTAATCATAACCCTAACCCCCAAACCTAATCATAACCCTAACCCCTGACCCCTAACCCTTAATCACAACCCTAACCCTTAATCACAACCCTAGCCCCTGACCCCTAACCCTTAATCATAACCCTAACCCTAACCCTTAATCATAACCCTAACCCCTGACCCTAAACCTAACCCTAACCCTTAATCATAACCCTAACCCCTGACCCCTAACCCTTAATCACAACCCTAGCCCCTGACCCCTAACCCTTAATCACAACCCTAACCCTTAATCACAACCCTAGCCCCTGACCCCTAACCCTAATCATAACCCTAACCCTTAATCATAACCCTAACCCTAACCCTTAATCATAACCCTAACCCCCGACCCTAAACCTAACCCTAACCCTTAATCATAACCCTAACCCTAACCCTTAATCATAACCCTAACCCCCGACCCTAAACCTAACCCTAACCCCCGACCCTAAACCTAACCCTAACCCTTAATCATAACCCTAACCCTAACCCTTAATCATAACCCTAACCCCTGACCCTAAACCTAACCCTAACCCTTAATCATAACCCTAACCCCTGACCCCTAACCCTTAATCACAACCCTAGCCCCTGACCCCTAACCCTTAATCACAACCCTAACCCTTAATCACAACCCTAGCCCCTGACCCCTAACCCTAATCATAACCCTAACCCTTAATCATAACCCTAACCCTAACCCTTAATCATAACCCTAACCCCCGACCCTAAACCTAACCCTAACCCTTAATCATAACCCTAACCCTAACCCTTAATCATAACCCTAACCCCTGACCCTAAACCTAACCCTAACCCTTAATCATAACCCTAACCCCTGACCCCTAACCCTTAATCACAACCCTAACCCCTGACCCCTAACCCTAACCCTAACCCTAACCCTAACCCTGACCCCTAACCCTTAATCACAACCCTAGCCCCTGACCCCTAACCCTTAATCACAACCCTAGCCCCTGACCCCTAACCCTTAATCACAACCCTAACCCCTGACCCCTAACCCTTAATCACAACCCTAACCCTTAATCACAACCCTAGCCCCTGACCCCTAACCCTAACCATAACCCTAGCCCCTGACCCCTAACCCTTAATCACAACCCTAACCCTTAATCACAACCCTAGCCCCTGACCCCTAACCCTAATCATAACCCTAGCCCCTGACCCCTAACCCTAATCACAACCCTAGCCCCTGACCCCTAACCCTAATCATAACCCTAACCCTTAATCACAACCCTAACCCCCAAACCTAATCATAACCCTAACCCCCGACCCTAAACCTAACCCTAGCCCCCTGACTGTAAGTAACAGGTTAAACACATCCTCCTCTTCCCTGTGACTTTGCTCCCATAAGAACGTGTTTCGTCCCGGACCACTTACATTCAAAACCCCATCTCCACCCGTCCCGACCGCCGCCCCCCTCACGGCCCGGTGGGAACAGCCTGACAGCGAGTGTCCGCACAGCTGCTCCACCTGCAGATCTGTCTTGTTCTTTTCCTCCCTCATTGTCTCCGGGCCGCGGCGCTCCACGCTCCAGTCGCTTCCCAAACGCCGCGGCCGCCATGACGCCTCGGCCCCAGTGTCCCGTTACAGGCCGGCGGTGAGAGAGGCGCGATGGGCTCCATTAAACACCGCGGCGGGTCGGAAGTGGGGGACACGGTGAGGCCTCCAAAACATCAGGGTGAAGGGCAGTGTCATAATATGTTTGTGTTTACAGTGTGCAGTGTTTGAGACGGGACAATGTGTCGATTCCCCTTTTCTTCTTTCTCATCCAGCATTTATTATTATTCGTGACATTTACATCTGTTTTAAAGCGATACAGTCCTGAGCAAAAGTGTCAGTCCAGCTTTTATTGAAAACTACAACTGCACCGAAATAGCTGCCAGCCGTACCCAAATCTAAAAGCTTGTAGACTGGAGTGTACAGACTGCAGGCCAGAGTGTGAAACATTTTTTGCTACATTTTTGTCACTTTTTTTGTAACATCATTTTTTTTCATCACATTTTTGGTCATTTTTTCAACTTTTTTGTAATTTTATCTTTTTCGTTTTTTTTTCCATCACATTTTTGTCACATTTTCATAATTTTTTTGGCAATTTTTTCATAATTTTTAAAAACTTTTGTCATTTTTGTGTCACATTTTCATCATTTTTTCATCATTTTTTTCATTACATTTTTGTCACTTTTTTCATCTTTTTTTCCATTTTTTTGTCATTTTTTTCATCTTTTTTGTCACATTTTCATCATTTTTTCATCATTTTTTTCATCATTTTCTCGTCTTTTTTCATCACATTTTAGTTTTTGTTGCTGCTTTTCTGATGTTCTTTTGTGGCTTTTTTGTTGCATTTTTTACACTTTTTTGTCACTTTCATCACATTTTTGTGACTTTTTTCAGACAGACCAGCTGTGCAGAAAAAAAAAATCACTGTTAGTCACTTCATATTGTTGGTTTGTTTAATTGTAAAATGACTTGTGGCACAAATGACTTCCTGGTCCTGTTTGTAGTCCGGGGCGGGGCTCCTGTACCTTCGACCTGAGGGGAGCAGCTCAAACTCTCTAAACAGAGGATGTTTTGAGTCCGATAATATTATGTCTCCTTTATCTAGAGCTCGAGCAAAATAAATGTCCTGCAGACCCTTCACAGGAACACCGAGGATTCTGCTGCGACTGTACATGTTTTTATAATACATGCAAGTTGATTTCTTGCCTTGCCAGACTCCATGATGTCATTTTTTCATATATATTTTTGACACTTTTTTTGTTACATCATTTTTTCATCACATTTTTGTCACTTTTTGCCACATTTTCATCATTTTTTCATCATTTTTTCATCATTTTTTCATCATTTTTTCATCATTTTTTCATCATTTTTTCATCATTTTTTTTCATCATTTTCTCGTCTTTTTTTTCATCACATTTTAGTTTTTTTGTTGCTTTTCTGATGTTCTTCTGTGGCTTTTTTTGTTGCATTTTCAACACTTTTTTGTCACTTTTTTTGTAACATAATTTTTCCATCATTTTTTCGGCACATTTTTGTGACTTTTTTCAACTTTTTTGCCATTTTTTGGTCATTTTATCTTTTTTTTTTTTTTTTCATTTTTTTCATTACATTTTTGTCACTTTTTTGTCACATTTTCATCTTTTTTGGTCATTTTTTCATAATTTTTAAAAACTTTTTGGTCATTTTTGTGTCACATTTTCATCATTTTTTTCATCATTTTTTTCATAATTTTCTCGTCTTTTTTCATCACATTTTAGGTTTTTTTGTTGCTTTTCTGAACATCTCCTGTGCAGACGATGCATGAGTCCGCCCCTCTCCCCTCTCCCCTCGCCCCTCTCCCCTCTCCTCTCTCCCCTCTCCCCTCTCTCTGCTCCTCGTGGTGTTGGCAGCAGGATCGATGCGCAGACGGGACGCTCCTCCTCAGACGGCGCAGGGTCAGGGTTAATCGGAGCTTGTCATTGCACCTTTAATGTACTGCCCGTTGAGTAACGCCGTCCCCCCCCCCCCCCCCCCCCCACACACAAACAGCTCGCCACCCAGAGGAATGCCATAATTGAATATTGATAAAAGCCGGGGTCTCTTTGTCGGGTTTCAGATGACGTCCTGCAGACCGAGCTGTGGAAAGAGGAAAAGGAAACACTGCGACTTTGTGTCGGAGAACGAGAAAATGTCCAGAAGAATCAATAAAACTTCGTTATTTGTGACATTTATATTAAGGTGATACAGTCTCGAGCAAAAGTATCAGACCAGCTTTTATTGAAAACTACAACTGCACCGAAATAGGCTGTTTTAACCCCTTGACCCCCGCCTTAACCGCCAGCTTTACCCAAATCTAAAAGCTTCTAGACTGGAGTGTACAGACTACAGGTCAGAGTGTGAAAGCTGTCATCTTTTTTTGTAATTTCTTCATATATATTTGTTTTAATTTCATATTTTTTTTGCCACATTTTTGTCACTTTTTTTGTAACATCACTTTTTCATAATTTTTTCATCACACTTTTGTGACTTTTTTCAACTTTTTTGCCATTTTTTGGTCATTTTTTCATCTTTTTTTGTCATTTTATCTTTTTTTTTATTTATTTTTCATTTTTTTCATTTTTTCATCACATTTTTGTCACTTTTTTGTGACATTTTCATCATTTTTTTCATAATTTTCTCGTCTTTTTTCATCACATTTTAGTTTTTTTTGCTGCTTTTCTGCGTTCTTTTGTGGCTTTTTTGTTGCATTTTTAACACTTTTGTCACTTTTTTGTAACATCATTTTTTCATCATTTTTTTCATCACATTTTTTTGACTTTTTTCAACTTTTTTGCCATTTTTTTGTCATTTTTTTCATCTTTTTTGGTCATTTTTTCATAATTTTTAAAACTTTTTTGTCATTTTTGTGTCACATTTTCATCATTTTTTTCATCATTTTTTTCATCATTTTTTCATCATTTTTTCATCATTTTTTTCATCATTTTCTCATCATTTTTTTCATCATTTTTTCATCATTTTTTTCATCATTTTTTTCATCATTTTCTCGTCTCTTTTTTCATCACATTTTAGTTTTTTTGTTTTGTTTTTGGGATGTTCTTTTGTGGCTTTTTCCTTGCATTTTCATCACATTTTTTTCACTTTTTTTCAACTTTTTTGGTCATTTTTTCATAATTTTTAAAACTTTTTGGTCATTTTTGTGTCACATTTTCATCATTTTTTCATAATTTTTTTTCATCCTTTTCTCGTCTTTTTCCATCACATTTTAGTTTTTTTTGTTGCTTTTCTGATGTTCTTTTGTGGCTTTTTTGTTGCATTTTCAACACTTTTTTGTCACTTCCCGCTTTTAGATTTGGTTAAAGGTGAACTGGAGAAAATGTGCTCGGTTCAGGTGGAGGTTAAGAGGTTTTAAATCTCGTAAATTCACCCACTTTCCAACATAAATCACAAATAACTGTAATCATTCCAATAAAACAAAGATATTTATCAGAAACACTGTACAGCCCTAACTCCCCTTTCCTAAATGAAACAGTAAAATGAGCAGTACTTTGAGCCGCTCCTGTGTTTTGCGAGGCCGTTACTTCCTGCGCTCACTGTAAGGCAACACTTGTTAAAAGGAGAAGAATGCGCTTTAATTTGTCAGGGGGATCTGAGCTGACAACTTCAGTAAAGTCCACTATAACAACGTGCCGGGCCCCTGACCTGGGGAGGGAGCGCCCTTTGGCCTTTTTTCGGGCCCCTTTTATGAGCACTTTTTTTCGGCTCCGGCCAGATGGCTAAACTATCAAAGGGATTTTTATGAGGAAAATCTGCAGCCCGAGTGCAGCGGTTTATTCATCTCATTGTGAGCGGCACAAAAGCAGCGTCCACTTCCGGCCGGAGCGGGACGGACGAGTCACTGGGCACACGGAGGAGAAGAAAATACAGGTTTGTTTAGAGCACAGGCCAGGAAAATAATGTGAGGTTTGATAAATGGCTTTAAGGAAAGAAGCTGCAGGTGAATATGGAAACCAGGGCCGGACTGGGACTGAAAACCGGCCCTGGACTCTGGTCAGCCTGGCCCAAATTAGCGTAAATGTGACACTTCCACAAATACATATGTGAACCTCTGACCCCCCGCCTTAACCCAGAGCATTTTCTCCAGTTCGGCTTTGCCCAAATCTAAAAGCTTCTTGACTGGAGAGCAACACTGTAACGCCTCATGTTTTTGTTGCTTTTTTGTTGTGTTTTCGTCTCTTGTTTTTCGTCGCTTTTTTCATCGCTTTGTCGTCACGTTTTCGTCACATTTTGTTGTGTTTTTTGTTGCTTTTCGAGCGCGTTTTTGTTTTTTGATGCTTTTCTTTTAACCCCTTAACTCCCGCCTGAACCGAGCACATTTTCTCCAGTTTGGCTTTACCCCAATCCAAAAGCTTCTGGAAAAAAAAGGTGTGAAAATAGCGACAAAACTGAGACGAAAACAATGATGGAAATGTGACGAAAAATGGATGAAAAAGTGGAAAAAAATTACAAAAAAATTACAAAAAAAGTGACGAAAAATTGATGAAAAAATGAGTTACAAAAATGAGTTGAATACCCACGAAAAAAATGCTGGAAAAAAAATGTGATGACGTGAGGAAAAAGATCCTCTCGGTTCAGGCGGGAGTTAAGAGGTTAAGCTTTTAGATTTGGGTAAAGCTCAACGGAGATATATAAATAAAATATATTAAAATAGGCCTTTTCTGTACATTAAAATTTCCCATATTTTCGCTGACGAAATCTAAATAATGATCGAGCCAGGTTTAAATTTATGGCTTTATTTACTTTTTCAGAGGGGATTTTGGATCTTGTTTAGCTTGAAAATAAGCTGTTTTTATGTGTGTGTGTTTTTTGGGGGGAGGTTATTTCCACATCCCAAGCGTGATGCTGCTCACGAAAGATATGTACAGTAGATATACAGAGGGGGATAATTTGGCATCCGCACAGTAAAGTGAAGATTACTGTGTGGATTTCGAACTACTCCTGGTATTATTACGCCTTACAATATAGTCCCCCCTTTTATCCGCTTAGAAAATCCACATTATTTAATTTTGTGTAATTATACTTTGTAGTGGAACACTTCACGTAACCATATTTAAATAGGGAAAACGTGGAAGAGCTTGGTAGCTTCTATCTTGACCTGTTTTGGAGCTATAGAGGAGAGAGGGAGAGGCTAAATGCTAACGCCGTCTGCGCTGTGTTTACGTGACTGAAGATCAGACAGGTCCTAAAGAACTCGTCACAGCTCAGGTAAGAACATATCTCAGTGTGTAAAAACGGTGGCCTGTTCCTTTAAGAGGTTAAACTCTACAATGGTTAAAGTACCTCTGATTTGTGTAAATATCATCTTGAGGGCCAAACGTTCTATGCTGGAGGGCCTGATTTGGCCCCCGGGCTGGCATTGCCTACCCCTTCTGTTCTCTGAAAGACAGTGCTCCTCAAACTTGGGCTTCTTCCGGTGGAGTTTGAGTGAATATCAGGAAGTGTTGGATATTTTTGTTTTAGCCGTTTTGTTCGCTGCCCGATGGAAGGACGAGGTATTTGGTGTGAAAAGTTGGAGAACCTGCATTTGAAGTTCGATATATTGAGGCAGAAAAAAAAAAAAAACGATATTATTGAGGACCTATTGATACCACTAAACCTTAAAAATGATTAAAATGTCAGTAATACCTCAATAAAATACACATTTGCTTCAGTAAAATAGGTTTTCTCAAATATAAAGAATGTTTCCATGTCCTTAAATCAAAAGCATTGGAACCACGTTATTCGTCTTTCCCCGCGTGTAACCAGACACTTGAAGATGTGACGGAGGCGGCGCAGAGTGGATGTGACAGTTGCCCGGGATCACAGACCGGGAGAGAATGGGTGGAATTTGCGTTGTTTGGAGAAGCCAAGGAGAGTCACGATCACTAACCTCTGCAGATCAGCCACGCACGGACACGCTGAGGCTGAAGGAGGGAAACCTCACCGGGTCTGGGCAAAAGATCGATATCGCATAAAGTAACGCCATATCCAGATCAGGGGCCGGACCGGGACTGAAAACCAGCCCTGGACTCTGACCAGCCTGGCCCAAATGAGCGTAAATGTGACACTTCCACAAATACATATTTTAACCTCTTACCCCCCGCCTAAACCAAATGCATTCTGTCCTCTTTTGGCTGTGCAGCACCTCATTTGAAAGCTAAGACCCACAAAACTTACCTTTTTCGTCACGTTGTTGCTGTGTTGTGTCACCTTTTGTATGTTTTTGTTTTCTTTTCTTTTTTCTTTTTTGTCACTTTTTGTTGAATTTTTGTCATTTTTTTGTCACATTTTTGTTGAATTTTTGTCACATTTTTGTCACATTTTTGTCACATTTTTGTCACATTTTTGTTGAATTTTTGTTGAATTTTTGTCACATTTTTGTCACATTTTTGTTGAATTTTTGTCACATTTTTGTCACATTTTTGTCACATTTTTGTCACATTTTTGTTGAATTTTTGTTGAATTTTTGTCACATTTTTGTCACATTTTTGTCACATTTTTGTCACATTTTTGTCACATTTTTGTCACATTTTTGTCACATTTTTGTCACATTTTTGTCACATTTTTGTCAAGTTTTGGTGCTTTTTTCCCAAGAATCTTTTTCTATGAATCATTATAACTTTTAACTGCAGCATCAGCTTTGTGGTTGTATAAGCTACGCAGCGGCGGAGGGATCTGCTAGAAAATAGTCCCTCAAAATGCGATCATTCATGTGATACAAGGTCTCTATATTCAAAAAAAAATTCTACTGACACAGACATTTCTATGGTTAGTCTGGTGTTATAAGTGATTTGCCTCAGGTGCTCTGTGGAGCGGGTCACACTGTTTTTAATGCAGGCTAGCTGATACCATAGACACGCACTAGCCTCGCACCACGAAACTCTTCAAATATAAGACACAACACTCTGGATAACTAGGAAATGAGGCCCTATGTCAAAAATCCTGCAATATCCCTTTAATAGTCAAGCTTTAATGAAACAAAACACCACATTTAACCGTGATAATATGGTTTAACGCTTTTTGAGAAGTTGATTTAATGGAAATATGTGGCACGGTTGGCCGCAGGCGAGTAGAAGCGTACTGATATTTAACACAGTCTCTTGGTTTGGTCATTTCACTGTCAAAAACAAAGCTAAACTGGGCAGAGTTGTTAAACAGGGCAGTAAAATAACAGGCCAAGAACAGTTTATCTCAGCGTTATAGTAAAGCAGTCGTGTCTGTATTAAGATCACAGATGACGATCCGCTGTCCCGTCACTTTGAGCTCCTTCCATCAGGGCAGAGACACAGACTTCCTCGTGCCAAGAAACATGTGCACAGGAATTCTTCTGTTCCCTTTGCCATCGAGGAGCTGAATAAGTTGTAAGTATTAATGTCGTTCAGTCAGTCTGTTCCTTTTTCCTTAATGAAGTGAACCTGCTGCTGCTGTGTCTGCACACTGCAAAAAGTAAATATCAAGCATTGGCTTAAATGACTTGAATTGAGGAAATGAATTGAGTTGAGCGGTTTTCACTCATTTAGACACTTTTCCTGATCGGACCAAGTTTCCTTTGCTTGTTTGAGGACATTTCACACCAGTTCTAGGGTAAATCTCGCTTGAAATAAGAAAGTAAAGTTAGAAAATGACCTGAAATAAGGACGAAATGTATCGAAACGAGTCAGAAACATCTCAGAACAAGTGAAATAATCCAGGACAAATGCCCAACAACTTCTTAACCAGTCAAAACAACTAAAATGTGGATTATTGTGCTCAAATTGAGATGTTTATGCTGATCTAGTTTATTACTTTTTGCAGTGCAGAGAACTGATTTTATTATGTACATTACTGGGCAAATGTATTAGAATGTATGAGCGAGCCAAAGGAAAATTTCTGCCATCATTGTGCATGGTAGACAATAAAGTGTTTTCTATTCTATTCTATTCTATTCTAGAAATGCTCATATGTGCTAAATTAGAACGAAAATATCACTGGCAATTTTGCAAAAAAAGAAAAGAAGTCAAATCAAAGTGGATTGTTGCATTTCTTCCCATTTCTAAAGTTGCTGTACAAGTCCAGTATTGAAGCGGAGAAAGAAAACTGTGAATGGGCGGGACACGTGTGTTTGGGACAGGCGTGTGAGTTGTGCAGTGAGGTAGCTGTGAATGGGCGGGACACGTGTGTTTGGGACAGGCGTGTGAGTTGTGCGTCCCCGGGTCGCCGTAACCCGCCTCTGCTCACATCACTCACACGGACTTTATGAGCGATGGGACCGACGCTCGGGTTCGGTTTCTGAAGAAGCGTTTAAGACGGGGCCAATAAACATAAATACAAGAATAGACCGGAGACTGTACAGCGGCACGTCACAAAACGGAAAAAAAGAAGAGATGATGACGGTTAGAGACGAGCTCTGACCAAACGTTTTTCAGGATCGTCGTTTGGAAGGGAGGGGATTCACAAACCTGCCGCGCTCGTCTAATGGCTGAAAGTCTTTTGAACGTCGTCACATTTGACCTTGTGCTGACAGAGAAGACGTTAAACTTTGTGTCCGTTTTTGTTTCATGTGGATAGGTCCATCCATTACTGAGCATTAACCGTAAACCAAGTCCAACATCCTGACATGGGCGCAGCAACTCTATTGCTATTTGAGGAAGAAGAAGAAGAAGAAGAAGAAGAAGAAGAAGAAGAAGAAGAAGAAAAAGAAGAAAAAAAACAAAAGAAGAAAAAAATGAAAAAAAAGAAAAAAAAAGAAAAAAAAAGAAAAAAAAGAAAAAGAAGAAAAAAAAGGAAAAAAAAGAAAAAGAAGAAGAAAAAGGAAGAAAAAGAAAAAGAAAAAGAAGAAAAAGAAGAAAAGGAAGAAAAAGAAAAAGAAAAAGAAGAAAAAGAAGAAAAAAAAGAAAAAGAAGAAGAAAAAGAAGAAAAAGAAAAAAAAGAAAAAGAAGAAAAGGAAGAAAAAGAAAAAGAAAAAGAAGAAAAAGAAGAAAAAAAAGAAAAAAAAGAAAAAAAAGAAAAAGAAGAAAAAGAAGAAAAAGAAGAAAAAAAAGAAAAAAAAGAAAAAAAAGAAAAAAAAGAAAAAAAGAAAAAAAAGAAAAAAAAGAAAAAAAAGAAAGAAAAAAAAAATTAAAAAAAGGAAAAAAATAAAAAAAATAAAAAAAATAAAAAAAAAGAAAAAAAGAAAAAGAAGAAAAAAAGGAAGAGAAAAAAAGAAGAAAAAGAAGAAAAAGAAGAAAAAGAAGAAAAAGAAAAAGAAGAAAAAGAAGAAAAAGAAGAAAAAAAGATAAAGAAAAAGAAAAAGAAGAAATAAAGAAAAAGAAAAAAAGGAGAAAAAGAAAAATAGAAGAAAAAGAAGAAAAAGAAGAAAAAGAAGAAAAAGAAGAAAACGAAAAAGAAAAAGAAGAAAAAAAGAAAAAGAAAAAGAAGAAAAAAAGAAAAAGAAAAAAAGAAGAAGAAGAAAAAGAAGAAAAAAAACAAAAGAAGAAAAAAATGAAAAAAAAGAAAAAAAAAGAAAAAAAAAGAAAAAAAAGAAAAAGAAGAAAAAAAAGGAAAAAAAAGAAAAAGAAGAAGAAAAAGGAAGAAAAAGAAAAAGAAAAAGAAGAAAAAGAAGAAAAGGAAGAAAAAGAAAAAGAAAAAGAAGAAAAAGAAGAAAAAAAAGAAAAAGAAGAAGAAAAAGAAGAAAAAGAAAAAAAAGAAAAAGAAGAAAAGGAAGAAAAAGAAAAAGAAAAAGAAGAAAAAGAAGAAAAAAAAGAAAAAAAAGAAAAAAAAGAAAAAGAAGAAAAAGAAGAAAAAGAAGAAAAAAAAGAAAAAAAAGAAAAAAAAGAAAAAAAAGAAAAAAAGAAAAAAAAGAAAAAAAAGAAAAAAAAGAAAGAAAAAAAAAATTAAAAAAAGGAAAAAAATAAAAAAAATAAAAAAAATAAAAAAAAAGAAAAAAAGAAAAAGAAGAAAAAAAGGAAGAGAAAAAAAGAAGAAAAAGAAGAAAAAGAAGAAAAAGAAGAAAAAGAAAAAGAAGAAAAAGAAGAAAAAGAAGAAAAAAAGATAAAGAAAAAGAAAAAGAAGAAATAAAGAAAAAGAAAAAAAGGAGAAAAAGAAAAATAGAAGAAAAAGAAGAAAAAGAAGAAAAAGAAGAAAAAGAAGAAAACGAAAAAGAAAAAGAAGAAAAAAAGAAAAAGAAAAAGAAGAAAAAAAGAAAAAGAAAAAAAGAAGAAAAAGAAAAAGAAGAAAAAAATGAAAAAGAAAAAGAAGAAAAAAAAAAAGAAGAAAAAAAAAAAGAACACAGCGCAGACGGCGTTTGCATTTAGCCTCTCCCTCTCTCCTCTATAGCTCCAAAACAGGTCAAGATAGAAGCTACCAAGCTCTTCCACGTTTTCCCTATTTAAATATGGTTACGTGAAGTGTTCCACTACAAAGTATAATTACACAAAACTAAACAATGTGGATTTTCTAAGCGGATAAAAGGGGGGACTATATTGTAAGGCGTAATAATACCAGGAGTAGTTTGGCATCCGCACAGTAATCTTCACTTTACTGTGCGGATGCCAAATTACTCCTGGTATTATTACGCCTTTGAATCAGATAAATCATTGCTTGAATGAAAGCTGTTTTTGTTGAATTTGAGTGGGTTTGAACTAATCCAAGATTAAAGAGTTCACTTTTATATTTAGAAATATTGATTTTTCACTATTTAAATTTGGGGAAAAATGTGCTTGTTCCTTTGCATGCACTTGTATTGCTCTTCTCAAGCCTGTGTTAGCAAGTTCCTCACACTGTCGTCATAATTCATTCACTCCATACTCATTCATTCTCACCTGTTGTACATGTTTTTAGTGGCAGGGGAAACCAGAGCCACCAGGAGAACATGCACCTTCACAGAACTCCCTTTTTCTCCATCATACTTTACATTCTCTCTGTTTTCCATTAACTTGATGTCACTAAATGTTGTTATTTTGTCCTGCAGTGTCTCATCATTTCTACTTTTGACGACAGATTTATTTATTTTGTCCTTGCGCTCGACACTTCTCCCTAATTGCTCGTGTGAAGCTTGTGATTGAGCGTTCTATCCGTCAGCCCGAGGGCAGCTGTGGCTACAATAACAGCTCTTTTCTCTGCAGGTTTGTAAGGATTGGGCACACCGGGGTCCACAGTTCATGTTTGTTTCTCCGTACAGTGTGGTTCTCCTGGCACAGCTGCTGTAAGCGTTACCTGTGTGTCCGTCTGAACCTCCCTCCTTGTGAGGCCACTCGTCATGTGCAGCAAAGATCTTTTCCAGACCCAGGAGTCCCACGCGACGCCTGCATCAAACCTGGAGTCCCCGTGACAGGATTTCATGTTTTTCTAATTATTACTAAATGGAACGAGACATGCAAACTATTAACCTACAACCTGTGAAGCCGCCGCTTTTCAAGAACATGGGACCAAATGTTCAAATTCTTACAGTCTGAATGAAAACAGAAGTAACAGAAGACAGATATTACTCCCTCTTCCCAGTGTATTCTTTAAAAAAAAAAGTATCCTAAACTTTCCTGCCCTTCACAAATCTATGATAATACTTCCCAGTTATGCACAATTAAAGAACAAACATTCTATGCAGATGTTTTTCTAGCTACTTAGTCCGATTGGATAATTCAAAGCAATTTTAATCATGATTTTAAAGTCCAAAAGTCACATATTCATGAGTAGAAATAAAAAGTAGAAGCGTTGTTCAATCCTAACGTATGCGGACAGTTAGCGAGACGGCTAATCCGGGCAACTTTTCAGAGCCCAATGTATTTTTCCTATAGCCGTTAGCAATAGCGTCAAACATCACAAATTATGAACGATCCAGATGTTTTTAGCTGTTGTCAATCCATCGACTACATTAAGGTGAGGACGAAGCCTAGTTAGAAATCATTATTATACGGCTCTTCACAACGTAAGTAGAAGCTCCGTTGATTTGAATGGGATTTCCCAACGTTCTCCCGGTCATTATTTTCTGATAAAGGACGTCTGAAAAAAATAATGACGCTGCCAATGGCACCGGAGTTGGTGTTTTCATATCACTCTGCACGTACGTAGCAGCGACACTATCTGTCCTGTCACTGAGAGAGAAGTCGGGGAATCGCTCGTGAAGTTAGCGTGAGTCTGACTTTCAACTTACCCAGAGATTCACCACCATTCCTCCAACTGCGCCTTCAGCTAAGTGGCTAGGCTAGCTGCTAGCCTTGCTGCTTCTAGCCTAGCCAAAGGCTGCAGAGCAACGCGCAAACTTTTGGGAACTATTTGTCGCGGAAGTCATTAAATAAACCTTTCGACCTTCATAAAAGTGTACGAAGTTTATGTTGTGTGTGTTCAGTTGGTAAATGGCCGAATAATAAGCGGATATTAACCGGTTCGCCCTGTCAGTGCTTATTTTCCCGATAATGACCAGCGTTCTATACATTATCCCTTACTTAATGAATGTACAGACCTTTTGAGATTTTACTTTAAATACAATTCAGCGTCTAAAAGTGTCCTCTGAGCTAAATGCTAAATGCTAACAGTTACGTTTCTGCTTTTTGTGGGGTCAGATGCACATTCAATGGCCACTAAACATCATCTTATTATATGTTAATGACCACGCTTCACATTGGGGGGTGTGGCCTAATGGAGGGGGAAGGAACAGTCATGGGAATCACAACTTTCACTCTTTTTAGATGTTTTCTGGTGTATTTAGTGCACACAAATAAAGCCAAAATCAGGTCCTCATGGATGTTTTGTCTCAGACCGACACAAAAGAAAAACATGTCTCACCGTTTATACCCCATGTGACAAATGACCCCTCAGTTTTTGTGACAAATAACCCCGAGTGTCCACTTTGCCAACAATTTAAGCTAGCTGATAAACGGCTTTAGCATGTTAGCTCTAAAACGGCTCAAATCTAAGCTAGCATTTAGCATTAGCTTTTATAGAGGCCTTTTGTTTGGGTCATTTTAGTGAATCTGAACACCTGAAGAGGCTAAATAATGTGATTTGTTTTTGAAAATCCTAAACATGATCCCGTTAGCTACGTCCTATAGGGAGAGAGGTCACATAAGCACACTGTTCCCCTGTTCTCCGTCCAGCGTAAACTCTAACTGTCTGTGCCCTCGTCATATCGCAGAGTAATCTAAGCTGTTTGCGGCTCGTTTCGCCGCGGCCCTGCCTTTCCCTGATTGCGGCGCGAGGTCGAGATCTGAAGTCGCTGGAAGCAGTTAAAATAATAAGAGCTGACCATGTGTTTGAGGTTAAGAGGAGGCAGAGAGGACGGCCCCGGTGCCCCACGACAAGGACACGCTGGAAAAAGAGAATATCGAACACGTTCAGATCAGCTTCATATTGATCTGTGGTGAAGCATTTATAAGACACAGAATTTTGTTTTACACCACGGGCACTGATGTGAAAGCTAAATGCACTAAAAATGATTAGCTGTGGCGGAAGATTTGTTTTCAAAGCATAGAAATCTGTCCCATTGTAATGTTAGATGATTTAAAACAGGGGTGGGCAATTCATTTTCATAAGGGGCCTCATAAGAAGCCTGAATTGAGTCTGCAACTTTATCGCATTGTACGTTAAACTAAATTGTGTATTTTTAATATCTGATACTGGTATTTAACAGGGGGTACTATATTGTAAGGCGAAATAATACAGGGGTGTCGAAGTCGTTTGGGTCGAGGGCCGAAATTCAGCCCCCAGGCCGGGTAGCAGGCCGCACAGGCCAGTGCAGGACACCACGCTCTGAGACGGGGAGGTGCTGCACCGTCTCAGAGGATCAGAGGAGACCGAGGGCAGCTACAGTTTCTCCTCCGAGATCATGCGGGTCAGGTTGACGAACAGCAGCAGCTCAGGACTCACACCTGAACACTATTTCGTTAGTGTTCTATTATCATCGTACGCTTGTACAATGACAATAAACCACTTACTTACTTACTTACTTACTTACTTCTTTTAGGACTGTGGCCTCATAAATAACAACATCTTACACTTATTGTGTTTATCAGCCTGTGTCACATGTTTCTCAAAGTGCTACATAAAGTCATTATTCAGTCGCTCCACACTCGATGCCTGTAAGCCATTTAGCACATGGCTATAATGTGCCGTTTACATCCTGATCTCTTATGCTGGACACTGCCCCCATGTGGCCTCTCCACACAGGAACTAGCTGGAGACTTACTTACTTTTTTTTGCCGTGCTCAGGAATCCATGCTCCTCAAAGGGCCACTTAAATCATCCTGCGGGTCTCGTGTGGCCCGCGGGCCTTGACCTTGTCCCATGAGCCTCAGGAGCACGTCCACGTCCACCCAGTAACAGCTTCACTTTACAGCGCAGAAAACGGGAGCCTGTTCCTTTAAATAAAAAAACTGTGCCTTTAAGATATTGTGAGTTGTGGGTGGCACGGTAGTACAGCGGTTAGCGCTTGTGCTTCACAGCTAGAAGGTCCAGGTTCGATTCCCACCAGGGACTGTGTGGAGTTTACATGTTCTCCCCGTGTCTGCGTAGGTTTCCTCCAGGTACTCCGGTTTCCCCTACCACTAAGAACATGTACAACAGGCCAGGATGAATGTGAGTGTGTTTGAGAGTGCACATGGGGGACGACAGATGGAAATTAACCCAAGGCTACAATCTGGTGTGGCTTGTTTAGGCAAGGCAAGGCAAGTTTATTTGTAGAGCACAATTCATACACAAGGCAATTCAAAGTGCTTCACAGTTGCATAAATATAAGAAAACAAATACAATCAATAAAACATCAACATAGAATTAATCAATTACAGTAAGAGGCAAGAGTGTAGATAAAATACTTTCAGTTATATGCATTTTTAAGTCTTGTTTTGATTCGCTCTGTCTTGAGCACTATTTTTAAGTCTTGTTTTGACTCGCTCTGTCTTGAGCACTATTTCGCTCTGTCTTGAGCACTATTTTTCTTGCTCGTTCAAAAGTAAGTTACCTAACCTCTGTTTTTGTCGCTCCTTCTCCTCTGGACATCAATATAAAATTAATCAATTACAGTAAAAGACGAGAGTGCAGATAAAATACTTTCAGTTATATGCACGGGTAAAAAGAACTGTTTTCAGCCTGGATTTGAACATTGTCAGAGTTGAGGCCTGTCTCACATCCTCGTGAAGGATTGTTGTTTGTTTACATGCATGAGACCCATGTATGTTCATTAACATGTACTGTCCCGACCAAATAAACCAATAAATAAATCTGCCATTTTTAACGTCCTACCCCCGCCTTAACCAAGCACATCTTCTCCAGTTTGGCTTTACCCAAATCTACAAGCTTCTTAAAAAAAGCGGAAAAATAGCAACGAGACATAAATGAAAATGCAGCAAAAACGTGACGTGAGCGAAAATCTTGGATCAGTTTTGTAAGTCTTGGCTTTACGCTCCAGTCAAAAAGCTTTTGGATTTGGGTGAAGCTGAACAGGAGCTCGGTTTTAGGCGGGGTCAAAATGTTACCTTGAAAGAGCCAGTCTTTTGAACGGCTCTTTTGAATGAACAGAGGCTCCCAGTAAAGAGCCACAAATCCCATCTCCACTTTGTGTCATTTGCAACCAAATAACTCTCCTCGTTGCTATTTTTGACTTGTTTGCGGCTGCAGCAACAAGAGAATCATATTCATCCCCAAACGTCAATCGATGTCATTATCAGAGAGTGCATTGCAAGTGTATCGACGTTTTAGAAAAGCAAAAAATAGCATTTCACAAGTGGCTGTTTGGTGAATGTGGAGCAGTTCAGTCCAGAATCAGAAAGACTTTATTGTTGTTTTTGCTACACAATATGTAATTTCCCCATCAAGAAGCCTGACTTGTGTGTGTGATAATGTGATAATCAAATATGCCGACGATACGACCATCATTAGGCCGATCAGTTCAAATGATGAGTCTCATTATCGTGAGGAGGTGGAGGATGTTGTTCAGTGGAGTAGAGAAAACAACCTGCTTTTGAACACTTCGAAAACATGTGAACTTGTTTTTGATTTTTGTCACAATAGGAATCAGTTGCCTGTTACTATCCAAGATTCTGACGTGCAGATTGTTGAGAAATGTGAATTCTTGGGTGTGACTCTTTCTCATGACTTGAACTGGAGCTCTCACACGATGAACTCTGCTCAGAAAGCGAGACAGCGCCTCTTCGAGAGTTTACCCAAAATACTAGGATTCTTCTGAACTTTTATTATTGTGTAACTGAGAGTGACCAGTTGTATCACCGTGTGGTTTGGTCTCACTCTGAAACAGAAGAAGGCTTTGAACAAAGTGGTTCACTACAAAAAGTAAATATCAAGCATTGTCTTAAATGACCTGAATTGAGGAAATGTTTCTTGTTTTGAGCGGTTTTCACTCATTTAGACACTTTTCCTGATCGGACCGAGTTTGCTTTGTGTTGTTGTTGTTGTTTGAGGACATTTCAGACCAGTTCTAGGGTAAATCTCGCTTGAAATAAGAAAGTAAAACTGCCAATGAGATAAGACCAATTTTCTTTCCCCATTGGCAAAGAAAATGACCTGAAATAAGGACGAAATGTATCGAAACGAATCAGAAACATGTGAAATAATCTAGAACAAATGCCCAACAACTTCTTAACCAGTCAAAACAGCTAAAATTTGGATTATTATGCTCAAATTGAGATGCTTATACTGATCTAGTTAATTACTTTTTGCAGTGTTCTCTCAGCCTCAGGACCACTGGCTGCACTTTCGAGGCCACATATAAAGCTCGACGCCTGAATCCAGCTTTAAAACTCGCCCAGTGACGCCTCAGGCCGCCCGGCTCAGGCCTTTTCTGAGACGCTTCCTTCAGGGAGAAGGTATCGCTCCATCATAATGTTCTACTGATCGACATACTAACAGTTTCTTTCCTCAAGCTGTGATCACTTTAAACAAGTCACTTTAAACAAGGCACTTCTATTATATTTATCAGTGTGGACTTTTATTGTACAGTATTTTGCCCTCAGGCTTTTAATGTGGCAGTGTTTGTTTGTTCTGTTTTTTATATTGTGTCTTTTTACGTGTTTTACATATCGCACTTTGAGCTCTTTGCACATTTTTTTCCAATGTGGTTTTTCAAACTGCAAATGGCCAATAAAATGAATCTGAATCTTTTTTTTTTGCAAACAAAGTGTCCGATTACAAACAATGGACGTGCAAGTGTTGAACCGTTCTCAAAACTGCAGCAAAAAGTGCATCCGTCGCCCGATACGACACAAATATCCGTATCCTTCCCCCGGCCTACACACCCCCCCTCCGTCAGCCACATGTTGCTACTTACTCCACTCACAAACGCCCCCGCCCACTTTCATTCACAAATAGCAGCGCAGAGGGGGGAGGGGGCGGGGCTAGGACTGACCCAAATTATACCAGGAGTGAGTAAAAGGCCAGCGGAAAAGCACCAGGCGTCTGCTGCCGGGGAGCTCGGGATCACACGAGAACTGAAGCTGAGCAGTCCAGGGTTCAATAGAAACTTTATTTTGCTTCATATTATAGAGACTTTTCCCCTCCCATATTTTTGAGCTGTTAACTTACTTTAAAGAGCCTTTTTCACTCACATAGCCCCAGTCTATATCACACTACAATGATGAGCAAACCTTCTGTTGGTCTGTAAATGCAGTAAATTAGAATTCGCTCACAAGGACCACAACCTCAGATACGATGTACGCGGATGTTTATTGATAAACGCGTGATAAATGTCGTTTTGGGGCTTCGATGAGGGAAGCTCACGGGCTCGCGTCCCCATACCTGAAGGAAAAGCAGAAGAAATTTAGTAAAAGGGAGGGAGGGTGGGGCCGGAAACCTCGAACGAGAGGATGAGGTTAGTAGACGGGGGCTTAAATAGGCCGGTGGCCGGAAGAGGCGTACGGGAGGTGTGTCTTGTCTCGAACCTCAGATAAATATAAATACTTATCTCCATTAGCTGCCTCGTATAAAAAGTGCTCTCTCAAAATGGCTGTAGTGAATGTCTTGAAATAGGCCTCTGTCTCTTTAAGAACCTCTGGGCGTCTCCAGGAGGTGGGGGCGTTCCTAGGAGGACTCAGGCAAACCTATCCCTAAAATGGCCGCCATCAGAGTTTTTACAGATTACTCAGAAATACGTGAATGTGCCAAGGCAACACTTCAGCCATGTTTTTAATGAGGGAGTGACAGAATAACATGATGTGAAGCTTGAAAAAGTCAATTTTGCAGAATACCCCCCCTTTAAACTCGGGGTTTATGTTTTTTAGCTTCGCGTTATGACACTAACAGTATTTTTATCTGCACTTTTTGCTTTTAAATAAATGTTACACTGAATTTTAATAATCATTTACATATGATTTGTTAGTTTAATAGCGGCATATCAAATAAACTCGACTTTTATAAGCTTTTAATCATTTCCTCTTTTTATAGTGGCTTGAATAATCCTCTCCTCTTTGGTTGTTTCTTCTTCTACTGCAGGATTTGTAGCTTTTTTGCAGGATTTTATTTTCTCACAGAGGGAACACACACACACACACACACACAACTGTCCGTTCTGGCTCAAAGTGTGTTTTTCCAGCGCGCCATTGGCTGACAGTGAAAGCTTGTTTTCACCGCTTTATGCTGTGTTTTTGGCACTACTGTCCAAAGGGGGTGCTAACAACACATTCAAATGCTTTTCCAGCCCAACCTTTTCATTGTCTTTGAAGTTTGAAAACGTACAATATTAATAAAGATTTCAAAAAGACTAAATTCTGCTTAATCTGTTGAATTATGATTACTTGCACTTTTCCCCATCTGTGAAGAAAACAAGTCTGGGATGTAAACACTCCTGCCTATGAGCCTATGCTATAACATTTTGTCATATTGTTTTGTCAGAGTTATATTTTTGCTGGCTAAAAATCCAGATATTACAAAACTAAAAAAAAGTGACGAAAAATTTATGAAAAAGTGGCAAAAATGTCACAAGAAATTGACAAAAAAATAGACAAAAAAATGTAAAAAATGTGACAAAAAAATTACAAAAACGTGACAAAAAAATTATTAAAAAATGACGAAAAATGACAAAAATGTGATAAAAAATGACAAAAAAGTTACAAAAATGAGTTGATTACCCAACAAAAAAATGTTGGGGAAAAAATCTCGGTTCAGGCGGGAGTTAAGAGGTTAACCTGAACATGATGTCTCACGTTTTCACAGCAGACTGTCCCTCCGGAGCAGACGATCTAGCACTAACCCTTGTTCAATGCCACAAAAACGTAGAGCACTTACATCATGATGTGCGTCGCTGAAATGGGCAGCGACTGGATATTCTCTGTCATTTCTGCGTATTTGTGCTCGCTTATTCTTTGTTTTAATTTTCTTATGGTTTTTCCCACATATGCTAAACATGACAAACTGTGAAATCACAAGGTTTCCCCTTTGATGTGCTCATTTGTCTAAGGAGTGAGGCAGATTACAGGTACTGCATAACGCTACTTACGGTATTCAAAATGGCCGCCGGACCTATGTGTGATGTCATCGGTAGCGCATGCATCAGTGGTTTGATACCTGTTGAGTCGACCGTCCCTCCTCCCTCCTCTCCTCTTTTCTGCCCCCAGCCCACCCAGCGCAGATGGCTGTCAACGCGACCAAACGAGCCCAGAGTCAAAGCCCCGGCTCCGCGGGGGGGGGGCCCAGGCCTCAATGGGCCACTTCCACCGGCCTCCGCAGCCCCCCGCTGAGGCTTTGTGAAAATGATTTGTGGCAAATTTGTTTAATAAACACGGAGGTGGGGGGGGGTTTAGACACATCCTATTGGATCATTTGTGTGTCAATGTGTTGGAATTCTAATAGTGGGGCGGCTTATTATTCCTCCATAAGGGGAGACAAAGCAGTGGAAGGAGCTTTTATGCAGCAGTTTCACCCCCTGAGTTTCATATTAAAGGCCTGACTTTGAGAGGGAACAAAAGGAGTATTTCAAAAACATTAACCCTCTCATTATTTGTCAAATCAATTATTCTTGGTGTGTTTTTTGTTGTTGTAAATGGGCTACAATTCAAGTTCTCCTTGGAGTAAGTTTAACACACAGCACCTTTTACTTCTACTTAGGTAACACAGTATTATCTTGAAGTTCATATTGCGTTACTTTGTCCATGGTGAGCAACTCTCTAAGTGACAAAAGTATGTGGTCAACGCTAAAACCTTTCATATACATCTGTTTATTGAGGAAACACAATAGTGATAAACGAGAGTGACTGTTTAGGCCCCTACTTTTTTACTTCTATAATAAAATGGTTTTATAGTCAAGTTCGTGTCATGGAGAGTCCATTTTCTTCATTGCCAAAAGGACCGAAACACACAATTTTTCTATAAATATCAGTTTTGCACATAATATATGACCTAATGGGGCGTTTTGCTGGGAAATGTGGAAAATATTGACAGTATTTTCCACAGTCCTTTTCATGTGTTTGGTCTCTGATTTATGAATGAATGTTTCTTCAAAATTCTCTTGGGGCCAAAGGTTTCATGCCTGACCTCTGCTTTATAGCAACGTCACTCTTTCTATCTTACTTTTATGAAAAGCCGTGAACTATGATAACTCCTTGCCCTGTCAGCCAAAGTGACAGAATAAGTTTATAAAGTTTTTTTTTACAAAGAAAACCCTCTTCACGTCACACCTTCAGAGAAAGAGAGAGAGAGCGCTACCGTAGGTCCTTCATCCTGCTGTGAGGCTGTACAGGAACAGGCCACCGTACTTCCACACTGAGATATGTTCTTGCCTGAGCTTAGACGAGTTGATCCATACCTGTCTGGTGTTTGTGCGTGCCCTCAGTCATGCAAAAAGACCAAAGATGTTGTTAGCATTTGGCCCCTCCCAGTGTATTCCTATAGATCCAAACAGGGGTAAAGTTAGAAGCGACCACACTCTTTCATGGACACGCACAAAGAGCAGACAGGTAAGCATAACCGTCGCTATGGACGGGCCATAGGGGGCCGTGCCCGTCCCCCAAGATACAAATGTGGTGTCGTCTACGTGATACGCAGGTATACGGCGTATGACCACGAGAAGCCACTGCAAATTGGGCAAAGACAGGCTACGTATCACTCATTTGCGCAGTGTTATTTTTGCGCTTTCTGCCCGACTAGACCAGCCCAAACTCCACAACAAGTAACTGTTTCCTCCCCTGACACCGAGAGAGGGCAGTTCATCCCTCTCTCGTGTTGTCCGGGGCACAAAATAAAATATAGCTGATATGATAGAGGCGAAGTTTGAGTAGAAGGATGTGTTGATGAGGAGGTTCAACTCGGAGAAACGCCACCTGCAACATATGGACGTTTCCACCACGAGGACTCATGTAGCAGCTGTCGTTGGTCTGGTCATATTTGCTGTTGATTATGTTTAATGTTGTTAATGTTTATCTATTTGGCGATTCACCTACGCATGTATCTTTCTTTTGCTTGATTACTGTGCTAAACTCTGTTCCTATGAAGAACTTTGTGGAGCTCAGATGCTCAAATAAAAAAGATGAATTTAATTGAATGTAATGATCAGTGTGCGCCAGGGCTACGTGAATACCATATGAAAAATATGTATTTAATAGTAAATGTGACCCTCCCGTGGATTTCATATGCCCCCCTTAAGACTGACGTCTGGCGACAGGACTGCAGGTATGTATCAACTCGTCTAAGCTCAGGTAAGAACATATCTCAGTGTGGAAAAACGGTGGCCTGTTCCTTTAAGCGTATTGTACATAAGAGACCTTTATCTCATATTTGCACATTTAACTTGTTCTTTTCACATTTTTCTGACTATGCACCCCCTTGTGTGTCTTTAACAGCTGCTGTAACCACTGTATTTCTCAACAAAGTCCTCTCTATTCTCCCTCTATCTTCATAATTTTGTCCCACTTAAATATGACACTCTCTACGTGGATTGACTGAACGCATCCTCTTTGAATCTCCTCTCGGCTGGATGACGTCTCGGGCTCCTCTCGTGCCTCTCGTGCCTCTCTTTTGTCGGTCCTGATCTCTCAGTCCAAACACGGCCGGGCGTTCGTAATCCTCCCGCCTCCCGGACAGATGTCTTTCCTCCGTCCGTCAAAGGGACGAGAGTCACGGGCAGAACATCCCGCTCTGACGTCGGGGAGCAGACGTGGGAGAGGAGGAGGGAGGGAGGGGGGAGGGGGGCGGTGGCGTAGTGGTTAGCATCCCTGCCTTATAGGGACCTTCATTCCTTTGACATATTTGTAACGTTACTGAATCACGGATGAGTAAAGCTTAAATACAGGGATCCACATTTAGTTACATTTCTTAACCTTTTAACCCTCACCCAGTGCGTTTGCTCTTTTGTCACTTTTCCGTCACTTTTTCCATTACATTTGTGTCGCTATTTTGACCCTTTTTTAGGACCGTTTCATCCTCGTTTTCTGCAATTTTGACACTTTTTTTTCCCAAGAAATGTTTAGATTTGTGTTAAAGTGTTAAAGCAGTCCTAAGTAATTTGTTTACCTTAATAATCCTTTCCGTCGTCCCTCTGGGGGTAATACAAGTGTTAATGGGATGATTGGAGGGTCTTTCATCTCACCCAGGTGGCTCTGGCCAGAAAACCACAATTGAAACAATACACACTAATGGATCCCGAAGAAGAAGCTAACAGGCTAACGGGCAAAGCTAACTGCGGGCTAGCGCCGCTTCAACAGTATTTACAGCCAAGTTTGAGTGAAAAAAATGATCTCCTTTGTCTAATTGGATGCACAATATCCCTCTGTCACTTTGTCTTTTCTGTCAGCGTAGTATTTACTCTCACGGACAATTAATGAGTAAAAACACGCAACATGCTCTGACACCTGTAGTGACGCTTATCGCCTCTAGGGGCACAAGTTGCTTAGCACTGCTTTAATTGTTTTTTGCAGTGTAGTTCTGAGATGTTTCTGACTCGTTTTATTACTTTTTTTTTTTTCAGATTAATTTCTTTGCCAGTGGGGTGAGAAAATTGCTGGGGTTCGAATCCAGCTCCCTTGCCTCCCTTTAATCAGAGTACACTGCAAAAAGTATTTAACTAGATCAGTATAAACGTCTCAATTTGAGCACAATAATCCAAATTTTAGTTGTTTTGACGAGTTAAGAAGTTGTTGGGCATTTGTCCTGGATTATTTCACTTGTTCTGAGATGTTTCTGACTCGTTTCGATACATTTCGTCCTTATTTCAGGTCATTTTCTTTGCCAATGGGGAAAGAAAATTGGTCTTATCTCATTGGCAATTTTACCGTAGCCGTAGCGCCCTGACTTTGGAATAAACTTCCTCTTGACTTGCGCTCATTGGAGTCAGCAGCTACCTTTTAAAAAGCACCTAAAAACCCATTTGTTTGAGAAAGCATTTGAGTCCGGCTGATGTAATACTGACAGCACTTGTATAATGAATACTGAATTCTGAGTTTTGAATTATTGCAATGAATGTGCTGTTTTATAATTATGTTTTAACACTGTGAAGCGCTTTGTGACTCTGTGTCTGTGAAAGGCGCTATACAAATAAAGTTTACTTACTTACTTTCTTATTTCAAGCCAGATTTACCCTAGAACTGGTCTGAAATGTCCTCAAACAAGCAAAGCAAACTCGGTCCGATCAGGAAAAGTGTCTAAATGAGTGAAACCGCTCAAAACAAGATACATTTCCTCAATTCAAGTCATTTAAGCCAATGCTTGATATTTACTTTTTGCAGAGTCGAGCTGGACGTTTCTTGGACTTGGCTTGTCCCGAAACACCCACTGTTCATGTCAGGAAATGTCTCACCGAGCTTTTCACTGAAATGCGCGACTCACAAAGGTCACAGATCGTTTAGACGTCATATTTTTTATTCTCCACGATGCACCGTTAAGATTCCAGTCTCATCCGCACAGCAGAGGCAGAGGTTGCGGACTCTAAGTGTGTCTTTGAGTGGACAGAAGGCGGTCAATATCTGGGGCCCGTCTTTGTCAATGGGCACTTAAAGCGCTCGGCTTCAATGGCGGCCTCCCCAGGTGTCTTCCCCTGACCACGTCCAGACTGCTGCGGAGCCTTTTGTGCTTTAAGCCTCTACCACCCAGGAGCTCTCCACACCTGCCCCCTGCTCCAAATGCTACACCTCGGCCAAAAGGTTGCACTCGCGGATGGGCAGGGGCTTATCTAAGTCTGTGGGAGATTCTCTGTTTGTGAAAGGTCCTAAATCAGACTTTTCTACCGTCTTTAACCTTGATATTGTAACTGAAAATAGCATATGTGTGACTGTAATAAGTTATAGAGCAGTTTAATCAAAATAGTATCAATTTACAGAGGGAAACTTTTTGGATCGAGGCTCTGCGGGACACCAGCCCCCCCGGCCTTAATGAGGAGATTGATTTCTCCCCCTTCCTTTGATAATTTCCTCTGCTGAAAATGTGGGTTTTGGATGTGTGGGTTTTTTCTCCTTCGAGCTCTGATCTATTATGGTGTCCTATGTAAATACCAGAGGTGGGAGTAAGTCACTAAAGGCAAGTCTCGAGTCAAGTCCAAGTCGTGAAGGTCCAAGTCCCAAGTAAGTCCAAGTCAATCGGTCATGGGGTCAAGTCAAGTCAAGTCCAAGTCAAGTCAAGTCAAGTCAAGTCTTGCTTTAGCCGGCAAGTCACCTCTAGTCACAAACGCCAGCGTGTCGACTTTTCGAAATGTGTTTAATCTTGAAAATAACAAGTGCTTTCTCAAGATATAGTAATTTTTTAAAAATTTAGGCTAAAATCAAACGTTTTAAAATCTCATGGATTTGGATTTAAAGTCTAATTAATATTTAATCACCAAAAAATTCAAACTATACATATTTTAAATAAACAGTCTATGTACAAAATTACCGGGACAGCATTTTAAGGAAGGGGGCCCGGGGGGGACGACTTAAAAAGTCTTTTAAACATGAGCTGTTTTTCCTTGTAGTATGAAATATAAATATCAAATAATATTTTTATTCTTGTTAGTCTGGCGGTTTTTCTGTCAGTGGTTCCCCTGTGCTGCCCCAGCCCCTGTATACTCGGATCTGCCCCTGCTCAGAGTAGATTCTGCGTAGCCTTCAGTCCCGCTGTCACTGGGCTGTGGCGGATGTGTAAAATAACCTCTAAATGCTGTAAACTTTGTGTGAACGAATTAAAACATGGAAAAGCCCCAAGATTCCTGTTATTAATCAGCTCTTACATGGTGGTTCTGGAGGCTCCGTCTGCGCTGTAGGTCCAGCCCATTGTTTCAAACGTTTTCCTGTCCGTAAATCTCCTCCTCTTCACTGTCTTTAGAAAACTTTTAATGCACCAAAGAAATATTTCCTCCGGCCTTTTCGCGCTGCATTAATCAGACGCTCTAAAACCGAACACGCATGTGGCTAATTATAATGTAAACAAAGATGCGCCACTTTTACGAAATGAATCCTGGTCTTTCGACAGTTTCACTCAAATAAATAATAACTATGAAGTCACAGCGAGTCATTGAGAGTCATTGGCCTCAAGTCCAAGTTAAGTCTCGAGTCACAAACAGCAAGTCCCAAGTCAAGTCAAGTCTGGTCGGAGCTTCGGTCAAGTAAGTCTCAAGTCCCGAAAATTGCGACTCGAGTCTGACTCGAGTCAAGTCATTTGACTCGAGTCAGACTCGAGTCAAGTCGTGTGACTCGAGTCTCCCACCTCTGGTAAATACTGCCATTCTCACCGTGTACTTTCACCAGTGCTCATGCAGTGTCTATATGTGCGGTCACACTATGCTTCGAAATGTTGTATTCTCCACATGTGAATGGTTTTAACATGTCCACATATGTAAAAGCTCTTTGGCATGCTTCATATCCTAGAAGTGATCACTTCGTGTCTATGTATATTGTAATTATATTAGGGATGGCCGATATATCGGCGCCGCCGATATTATCGGCCGATATTTGTCATTTTTTCATTTTTTCATTTTTGCATATCGGTATCGGTCCGATATTGGGAAATATCGGCCGATATTTTTTTTTTCTTTTAATTATTTACTGCACCGTATTGTCGTAGCGCACTAACCTGGCTAACGCCATGCTGCTGTGTGCGCTCGAATTATTTCGAACTGCACAACAGCCTGGGGACCATGGCCCAAATTTTCCGGTGGATTTGGGAACCAATCACAGAGTGATGAGGGACGCAAGACGATGACGCGCTATTCGATATACGGAAGCTTGTAGTTTATTTACGGATAAAAAAAAAAAAAAGTTTATTTACGGATCCAACATGGCAGCAGCAGACACAATGGTATTTTTCGATCAAGCTTTAGACCTTGTTCTAAATAATTTAGCTCAAAAGTTTACAGCGGGTACGTCATACGTCATCTCATACGATGATATGATTGGCCATGGCTACGTGCAGACGCATGATAGACTTTTTTTTTTTTTTCCGTATCGCCCAATAAACGAGTATGGACGATCGTAAACCACACCTCTCCTACGAGAAAATGAATTGGTGACCCCAGACTAAATATCACTTGTGATTTTAGTCTGGGGTTTTTAGTCTGAGTTTAGCATTTATCATTGAAAACAAAGCAGTTCAAAGCTCATGCTAATCTTGTAAATCTACTGTTTGCCTTTTGCCAGCTCTAAACCAACTTTAAATCTTCAGTCTGGCCTCATTAGTTCAGTATAAGGTGCTGTTAAAGTGACTATTTTTTGCAATTCCAAAGCTTCATACAGAGCAGTGTATCCACAGACAAGTTTATCAGATTTGTTTAAAGTTAAAACATGTAACCTACATGTTTAAGTAAAAAATACAATCAATAGTAGCCTAGCATATTCCCAGTGTCACTGTTTCCCATTAATAGAGGACTTGGGTGAAAGTATAATAATAAGTAGGTCTGAGTAAATGTTTAGCCAAAATCCAAATGACATTTCACTCCAACATTGCATTTGGTCTTTTTAATATTTTTCTAATAAAAGGGATTGTTTGTTTTATCCTGGTGTGTGAGATGTGTCCCAGGCATAAGCATAGGACATTCCAATAAAGGAGCAATTTGCAAACTTTACCACATTTGAGCCTTTCTGTTGATTTTTAACGTTGAAATAAATATCGGCAAATATCGGATATCGGCCACAGCAGCGAGGCAAATATCGGATATCGATATCGGCAGCAAATTTTCATATCGGACCATCCCTAAATTATATTATTGTTTTGTCGCATTGGGTCACATGACACTCCTCACGCGAGCCCTCCCTCGGGTATTTTAGCGCACCTGCAAGTAATTCATTCACAAAAATTGCCCTGATGAAGACATAGCTGTCGAAACGTGGTGCCGTTTTTTTAATCACTTTGTCCATGCCACAATAAAGGATTTTTATTTTTGATAACTACGGAGTGCCTCCCCACCTTCTTTGAATGCATTCTACGCTCATAGCCAGTCATTTTCCTCTGTTTTCAGTGTCCATTTACTGTCATCCGCACAGTAAAGTGAAGATTACTGTGCGGATGCCAAACTACTCCTGGTATTATTACGCCTTACAATATAGTCCCCCCTTTTATCCGCTTAGAAAATCCACATTGTTTAATTTTGTGTAATTATACTTTGTAGTGGAACACTTCACGTAACCATGTTTAAATAGGGGAAACGTGGAAGAGCTTGGTAGCTTCTATCTTGACCTGTTTTGGAGCTATAGAGGAGAGAGGGAGAGGCTAAATGCTAACGCCGTCTGCGCTGTGTTTACGTGACTGAAGATCAGACAGGTCCTAAAGAACTCGTCACAGCTCAGGTAAGAACATATCTCAGTATGGAAAAACGGTGGCCTGTTCCTTTAAGTTGATCACCCCTGCGAGACAGTTCAAGTTAGTTCAGTCCAGTGGAGATACAGTAACACAGAAGTGTCCGCATCAGTAAATAAGTGGACCAGAAAGAAAGGCAGTCGACACCAATGGATAAAAAGTGCATGAATTTATGTTTTAATTTGCATAACTCAAAGCTGATGTGGAGATGTGTCAGAATATGTAGTGGCCCAAGTGTTGGAACGATCCCACAACCTTTAATCATCAAAGCAACCGCCTCATGAGGTAAAGGGCCTGTTTATTTTTTGTTTTTTGAATCTCCCGACGTCCCAGCACGGCCCCTGGAGCAGCGTCACCGTCATCAGTGTTTCAGCAGCAGCTTTTCTCCGGTCACTCTGCCATCTGGACACTTCTGCTCGAATCTTAATCCGTCAAAATCAATTATAACACGCGCCCTCCGCCCCCGAGCCGCTGCCATTGTCCCGCCCCTCACGCCGCAGCGGTTTGTCGGCCTTTGACTTTTTAAAATAACCTCACCAGTGTTTCATTGTGAACATGGGAAGGCCTGACCGCACATTCATACATGTTGACTTATGTGCACTCAAAAATGAATAAATGCTTTGATTAATTGTGTAATATCTTATTATTTTCACGTCACGTTCAGTGGATGGAGGGAAGGGGAGAGTTCAGGCGGCCTCGTGAAGCTCTCCATCCATTGTTTGGAAGTTTATGTTTAGCAATTAGGTCAAAATGTCCGGTATAACTTTTCTTTACTTACTCATATTGAATGAAGGTTTATTCGGTTACAAAACATAAACAAAAAGTATGTTCTGCAAATTCATCACAGACAAGGCGGGAAACCGAAAAGGTGCAGCTGAAGCCGTGGCTTATTTTGCCCTGTTTACAAAACAACAAAACAACATCTACCCATCAAAGACGTTACAAAAAACAAATATATACAATATAATATATATATATACTTATACATACACACATATACAGCACATATTTTTTCTTCTTTACTAAAATACAAATATGGTAATTTGTAAATACAAATGCTTGTTTGTTTCTCTGTTCCAATTTATGCACAATAATGCATGAGCTTAACTTAACCACATTTTCTTAAGCATTTTTTGTATATTTCTCAAAAATTAAGGTTTTAAACTGTTTTTTTAAATAATGAATGGAATTGCTCCTTTTAAGATCATCAATGAGATTAATTTATAATAAATTGATATTAAGATTATTTCACCTTTGATTTATTCTGACAATCTGCCAATGGAAAGACTATTTTTGTTTTTAGACAGTTGCCGTGCCAACCGTGTTATAGAGACGTCTCATGGGAATCACCATTTTTTTCACTCTTTTAGCCGTTTTAACATATTAGCATACAGGTATTTATCAAACTATAACTATACTGTTTAAAGTGACGTTAGCCCACAGTTAGCTTTGCCCGTTTGCCTGTTAGCTTCTTCTTTGTGATTCCATTAGTGTGTATTGGAGCCTCCAACCCGGTGGCAGCGAAGTTGTGGTTTTCTGGCCAGAGACACCAGGGGGAGATGAAAGACCTTCCAATCATCCCATAAACACTTGTATCACCCCCACAGGGACTACGGAAAGGATTTATTAAGGTAAACACGTTACTTAGTACTGTTTTAAAGTAAACAATCAAATTCCTCCCCTCTTTAACCAGAAAGCCCTTCTTAGTTTGAGGTGAGCACGAACAGCATTTTCAAAAGTAAACGATGAAGCTCCTCCCCCTCCTCCTGATTGGCCCCGACAGGCCGGTTCACAGGAAGAGCTCGTCTCATTGGTCAATGCGGGAGGATACTAGACTCTGATTAGTTTCTGAGATCTGGGAAGGAGGGACTTGACAAAAAATAATATAAGCTACACAATATTATTACATGCTAAATATCAAAATGCAAGACCAGGCGGTTCATTTTGCACATTTTATAAAATCTGTAAAACATTTAGACTCCCACACTATCACTTTAAAACAGGGGCGGACTGGCCAAATGTCCTGTATTCTGGAAGAGCACAGAAGGGCCACTGGCTCTAGGGCCACCGGTCTGGCCTCTCACTTTACCTTACCCTTAACCGAGCTTTACCCAAATCTAAAAGCTTCACCTCTTAACTCCCGCCTGAACCGAGAGGATCTTTTTCCTCACGTCATCAGATTTTTTTTCCATCATTTTTTTGTCGGGTATTCAACTCATTTTTGTAACTCATTTTTTTGGTCATTTTTTCATATATTTTTTGTGATTTCTTTGTCACTTTTTTGTCACTTTTTTGTCATTTTTTTGCCACATTTTTTGTCATTTTTTTGTCATTTTTTTGTCAATTCTTTTGTCATTTTTGTAACATTTTTGTCACTTTTTCATCAATTTTTCGTCACTTTTTTGTCAAACTTTTCTCACTTTTTTGTCACATTTCCGTCATTGTTTTCATCTCAGTTTTTTCGCTTTTTTCTCACCTTTTTTCCTGAAGCTTTTGGATTGGGGTAAAGCCGAAACTGGAGAAAATGTGCTCGGTTCAGGTGGGAGTTAAGGGGTTAAAAGAAAAGCATCCAAAAACAAAAATGCGCTGGAAAAGCAACAAAAAAGCGACAAAAACACAACAAAATGTGACGAAAACATGACGACAAAGCGACGAAAAAAGCGATGAAAAAACAACAAAAACATGAGGCGTTACAGTGTTGCTCTCCAGTCAAGAAGCTTTTAGATTTGGGCAAAGCCGAACTGGAGAAAATGCTCTCGGTTAAGGCGGGGGGTCAGAGGTTCACATGTGTATTTGTGGAAGTGTCACATTTACTCTTATTTGGGCCAGACTGACCAGAGTCCAGGGCTGGTTTTCAGTCCCAGTCCGGCCCTGCTTTAAAACTTGTGAATGATTCTGGCTGATACTTTTACCTTCTACTCGAGTAAAGTTATCCTAAAGTAACGCGACTCCTGCTGCAGTAAACACTCCTCTGCCCCACGGTCGCAAAACCTGTTCCAGATGACGGCTTTTTGAAACACTGTGTTGATTTTTAACTTCCCCGGGACAAAAGCACAGTCATCTCTTTCACAGACACGTTCCTCAAAGTTTTCACAAAGAGCGATGGCAGAATGGCCGCGACCCTGGGCCCGGGACCCTGGGCCCGGGCCGGCCGGCATACAGTGGAGCCCATGTCCTCCTCACACCCCATTGTTTATTGATGGGGGGCAGTTGTCGTTGCCGAGCCGCGAAACAAAAGCCTGACTATTGACCGTGTTTACCTCTGCTCAGGAACCACCGGGCAATTCGCCATTAAATTACACCCATGTGTGGAGAGAGAGGGGGGGGGGGGGGAAGAGCCATCCCACCCCCAACAACCCCCCACGCTTCTGCAGCTCCTGGATTCAGCCACAGCTTTTGTATCTTTGATTGATTTCTCCGTCTTCTTTTTTTGTTTTTTCTGATGAAACGTTTTGGAGCCATATATTTGACTGGTGACTGAAAGAGAAAGTATTCCGAGGCATTTTAATATCAAACCTTTTAATGCCACAAATGCAACAAATCGGAGCCTTTATTGATTTGAATGATTTGCAAACTGGATCAACCAGAGAAGAGAAGGACATTTAAATGTTTTTTAAATGTTCTGTTATTGGAATCAAATCTGTTTTGTCCTTTAGTGTAGATTCAGACGGCATCTCTGGGATCGCCCATATATAGACATGTTTTAAAACAGTTAAGGGGGAAAACAATTTTGAAAAAATGTAAATTTTCTCCAATTATTCAAAAACTACTGTAACAAATGCTGAAATATGAATATAGTTTCTACTAAATAAAGATATAAAGACATGGGGAGGAGCAAAGTGGTTCAACAGCCCATAAATACATGAATAACAGAGAATGCTAACTTGATGCTACATGTTAGCATCAGGCTAATGCTAACGGTTAGCTAGCGCTTGCTACAACTGCCGTTTTTTCACTGAACAATCTGCTGTGAGAAAATATCCATATGGACCCGATTTACACTTGAGTTTATTTATGTGATAAATGAGTTGATATTCCACCAGAAAATGGCTAAAAAGAGGGAAAATTGTGTTTCTTTAAAGATTCTATTTTCCCCCTCAGCGAAGCCACGCCCCCTTCTATGGATACAGATGCATCTCGTCATAGAAGGGGGCGTGGCTTCGCCGAAAGGGAAAATAGAATCTTTAGAGAAACACAATTTTCCCTTTTTTTTTGCCATTTTCTGGTGGAATATGAACTTATTTATCACATAAATAAAGTCAAGTCTAAATCTGGCCCATATGGATATTTTCTCACAGCAGATTGTTCTGTAGAAGTGAAAAAACGGCAGTTGTAGCAAGCGCTAGCTAACCGTTAGCATTATCCCGATGCTAACATGAAGCATCAAGTTAGCATTCTCTGTTATTCATGTATTTATGGGCTGTTGAACCACTTTGCTCCTCCCCATGTCTTTGTATCTTTATTTATTGGAAAACCAAACACATATTTCAGCATTTGTTAAAGTCGTTTTTGAATAATTAAAGAAAGTTTAGATTTTTCTCCAAATTGTTTTCCCCCTGAACTGTTTTAAAACATGACCATATATGGCCGATTCCAGAGATGCCGTCTGTATCTATATGGTAAAAGCAGACATTTATCAAAAAAAGACTGGTTTTAAAGCCTTTTAAACAGCATGTTTTACAGTGAAGTGACAGTTTTCCTCCATGAAAGTTGTGAAACCTGGTTTAAACTCAGTCCCTGTGACGAATGTTGATGTTGTAAATGCATTAGGAAAGTTTGAGATGAGTTTGGACCAGAAAATAGCAAAGTGAAATTTGAGTGACCCACTTTCTTTGTACAATTAGGTACAGCTCCTTTAAGTAATGTGACTAATCGGGCAAAATTTGAGGGAAAAATGTGTTCAATGGAAACACAATGTATAGAAAACTTAACATATTTTTATTTATGCCGCAAAACATCAACCCATGCCATTACATTTGTGAAAAGAATAATCATTTTAACGAAGAAATGACTTTAATTAAGGGATTACCCCCACCTTACGGCCAGAGTTACACCTCATTTGAAAGCTAAGACCTACAAAACTCATCTAAACAGATCTTTTCCCATGTGTTGTTGCCGCCTTGTTGTCACTTTGACTGTTTATGTCATTGTCACATTTTTGTCACTCTTTTGTGGCTTTTTGTCGCGTTTTCATCTTCCTTTTAGTCACAGCTCTTTTGTCATGTTTTCGTCGCGAGTTTGACGCAGTTTTGTAAACTTGGGTAAAGCCAAACTGGAGAAAATGTGCCTGGTCCAGGTGGAAGTTAAGAGGTTAATTCAGAGTGTCTGATTTCAAGTGGGATTTCTGCTTGTTCCATTTGCTTCAGCATTTTTTTTTTTAAATCTCATCTCAGATTAGTTCAAACCGACTCATATTCAACATAAAGATTGAAATGATTTAAAGTCATTTATCTCATTTAAGCTACTGTGATAAAGGTAGCAGTTTGACTCATTTCACATGACATAACACGGTCGGCACGGCAACAGTTTAAAATTGTTTGCCTTCATCTATGTCACTTCCTGTCAGTGTCCAATAAGGAAGTGAAACGATAGACATCACAAAAAAAGGTCCAACTAAAGAAAGCTGGGTGAAAATTTCTAGCAAAATCTTAATTCTAATTGTGCATATTTGTCTATGTTTTAGAAAAAAAATGGTGTCTATGTGTCACATGCACTTTAACATATCATGACATGAACCAATTGACTCGATGCATAACTTTAAATCACAACAACGCTGCCCCAAGAAGTGACTTCCTGTTTCGATCCAGCACGCCAAAATAAAAGCACCATCTTATAGACCCTTTAATTGTTTGTAAACATTCTGGGTTTAGCTGGAGGCGGGAAGCTAGATTCCTGTCTATTTACATTGTAGCTGTTGTCATAGTAACGACAAACAAATGTCTAACTGTTGTTGGAAATATCAGATAAATCTTATTTAATCGTCTCAAATGCCGTTCCTCTCGTTCTTGCACCTTCAGCCACAACAGGACCACATTTTTTAGTTGTAGTTTTACACTTATAATCACTAGTTTTGGTTTAATCTTATTTCTGTGGATCACTTCCTGCCTCCAGATGATGTCACTGATGATGTCACCAGCGAAAGGGTCTATTCATTAGCTCAGCAGTTCAATAAATAACTATTAACAGACAAAACACTTGTGTGTGTTTAATTATATTCTTGTAATGTTGCAAGCACCTGCTGAACTAACCAATGAGACGAGCTGTGTGCTTTTATTTTGGCGTGCTGGATAGAAACAGGAAGTCACTTCTTGGGCGGCGTTGTTATGATTTAAAGTTATGCATAGAGTCAATTGAGGAGATCCAAGAAGTTTTTATTTTTTTTATTGCAAAGTCAAATGACAAAGTATCTTAATCAAAAAAGGCAATAAAAATGACTGCTGTGCATGAAAATCTAAGCAGCATCAAAAAGTAAACAAAAATAAACATTTATTACAAAAACATCAGGGCATTAGCTCATGTATACAGATAGTTTTTCACATAGTTTTAAGGCACTTTTACATTCTAGAATTTTAAGAGACTTATACAAGGACATCAGTTCATTTTTAAAAGGCACAAAAATGGGATTTACATTCAGAAATCTACATCTATGTCAATAAAATTTACTCAGAATTATCAAATGATTATACACATATTCTCTCTTTTTGTCTTTCATAAATACTCCAAATTTGACACGATTATAATCCAGCATGGGCACATTGTTCTTTACCTTCAACCAATTGTATAAATCAACCCAACATTTCTTCACATCGTTACATTCATAAAATAAATGTTCTTGAGATTCGACATCAGTTTGACAAAGTTTACATATGTTATCTTGAAATGTGTGTCTAATTCTTAAAAGTTCTTTACAAGGGTTTACATCACTCATGGTTTTAAAGTGCACTTCTTTCATTTTAGGAGCGGAAATGATAAATATCTGGATCTTATTATGCAATTTTCATTTTTTGACCAGGAGATCCAAGAAGTGAGATTTTTAAATGGTTTATACTTGGTAATTGATGCTATCATGGGGCAGAAAAAAAAAAAATTCAAGTCAAGTGCTGTAAACTGGGACAACTGGGACAGGTTTAGAGTGAAACTGGGACAAATCAGTGGTTTTGGGGAAACTATTGGGACATGGGACAAAGGAAACAAAACTGGGACATCTGGTCACCCAAGTATTTAAGTATAAGTATCACACTTACACTACAGCAACTTAAACAATGAACAAAAGACAGACTTTTCCGATTGAAAGGTTATAAAAGCTGTTTCTTGTGAATGTGAGAGTCTCGTGTTGAAGAATCTGCCACTGCTGACGCTTTCTATCGAGGTTAACCCCTTAAGTTCTAAAAATATATACACATAACTTTCGCATACAAATACTGTCAGTGATATTTTTCACCTCTCCATGTTCAGGGGACTCTCAGCAACACATTCATCCACTTCAATTTCAAATCAGCAGATCCTCAAACAGCCACAATATGTCAGTTTGTCATAATTCGTTGTACATATTTTGGTCATTGACAAATAAATGCTATTGTGTCATGTTTTAGAAAAAGAAAATGGTGTTCATTTTTAGACAGGGAATACAATGTTGTGACCCGATATGTCCCTATGACTAAAATACTTCATTTCTGTAAAAAAAAAAAAAGAATTGTAAAAAAATATCTTTTTTTTTTAAATTTGGCACAAAAATATGACCACAAAAACTACAAAAATATGACAAAAAACTGCAAAAATATGACAAAAAACTACATAAATATGACAAAAAACTACAAAAATATGACAAAAAACTACATAAATATGACAAAAAACTACAAAAATATGACAAAAAACTACATAAATATGACAAAAAACTACAAAAATATGACAAAAAACTACATAAATATGACAAAAAACTACAAAAATATGACAAAAAACTGCAAAAATATGACAAAAAACTACAAAAATATGACAAAAAACTGCAAAAATATGACAAAAAACTACAAAAATATGACAAAAAACTACATAAATATGACAAAAAACTGCAAAAATATGACAAAAAACTACAAAAATATGACAAAAAACTACATAAATATGACAAAAAACTACATAAATATGACAAAAAACTGCAAAATATGACAAAAAACTACAAAAATATGACAAAAAACTACATAAATATGACAAAAAACTACATAAATATGACAAAAAACTGCAAAAATATGACAAAAAACTACATAAATATGACAAAAAACTACAAAAATATGACAAAAAACTGCAAAAATATGACAAAAAACTGCAAAAACATGCACTGCAAAAAGTAATTAACTAGATCAGTATAAACATCTCAATTTGAGCACAATAATCCAAATTTTAGTTGTTTTGACTGGTTAAGAAGTTGTTGGGCATTTGTCCTGGATTATTTCACTTGTTCTGAGATGTTTCTGCCTCATTTCGATACATTTCGTCCTTATTTCAGGTCATTTTCTTTGCCAATGGGGAAAGAAAAACGGTCTTATCTCATTGGCAACTTTACTTTCTTATTTCAAGCGAGATTTACCCTAGAACTGGTCTGAAATGTCCTCAAACAAGCAAAGCAAACTGGGTCCGATCAGGAAAAGTGTCTAAATGAGTGAAAACCGCTCAAAACAAGAAACATTTCCTCAATTCAAGTCATTTAAGACAATGCTTGATGTTTACTTTTTGTAGTGTAGAGGCTGAGTTAAACCCAAATAAACCCATGTATAGCATTTTGGGGAAAAGGGCCCTAAACAAGAAAGAGTTAAAGACGTTTAGTGGAGAGACGAGGTACAGAAACCGGCTCTAAAATGTCCTAAAGTCAAAGCTCTTCTCAAACAATGCCTGTGAATCAATCTCAACTTCTCCATCAGCGATGGTGTGGAATCATCCGCGCTGCATTCCTGTGTTGTGGAATGCGACGGCGCTTTGGTAAAGTTTCCTCTGCTGTGACCCATCCCCCGCCGTCCCTCTGCGGCGTCACACAAACAAGCACTTTTATCTGATCTCCAAACACGCGCCTGAACTTTAAAAAGAGGATCCACTTCCTGCGTCCCGACCAGGTGTGAGCGACTTCTGCAGGACTGACCGGGCGAACCCAACAGGAACTTCAGCATGACTAACACATGATTTACAGGAATGAACCATGGTTTGATTATATATTTGTTCATGTGTTTCTGTTTACAGTGAACATTAACATCCTGACTTTACATTCACTGCAAAAAGTGAATATCAAGCATTGGCTTAAATGACTTGAATTGAGGAAATGTTTCTTGTTTTGAGCGGTTTTCACTCATTTAGACACTTTTCCTGATCAGACCAAGTTTGCTTTGCTTGTTTGAGGACATTTCAGACCAGTTCTAGGGTAAATCTAGCTTGAAATAAGAAAGTGAAATTCCCAATGAGACAAGACCAATTTTCTTTCCCCATTGGCAAAGAAAATGACCTGAAATAAGGACGAAATGTATTGAAACGAGTCAGAAACATCTCAGAACAAGTGAAATAATCCAGGACAAATGCCCAACAACTTCTTAACTCGTCAAAACAACTAAAATTTGGATTATTGTGCTCAAATTGAGATGTTTATACTGATCTAATTAATTACTTTTCGCAGTGGCATGTTTTTGCTTTTTTTTTGGTCATTTTTTTGTAGTTTTTTGTCATATTTTTGTAGTTTTTTGTCATTTTTGCAGTTTTTTGTCATATTTTTTGTAGTTTTTTGTCATATTTTTGTAGTTTTTTGTCATATTTTTGTAGTTTTTTGTCATTTTTGCAGTTTTTTGTCATATTTTTGTAGTTTTTTGTCATATTTTTGCAGTTTTTTGTCATATTTTTGTAGTTTTTTGTCATATTTTATTGTAGTTTTTTGTCATATTTTTGTAGGTTTTTTGTCATATTTTTGTAGTTTTTTTTGTCATATTTTTGTAGTTTTTTTTGTCATATTTTTGTAGTTTTTTGTCATATTTTGTAGTTTTTTTTGTCATATTTTTGTAGTTTTTGTCATATTTTTACAGTTTTTTGTCATATTTTTGTAGTTTTTTGTCATATTTTTGTAGTTTTTTGTCATATTTTTGTAGTTTTTGTCATATTTTTGTAGTTTTTGTCATATTTTTGCAGTTTTTTGTCATATTTTTGTAGTTTTTTGTCATATTTTTGTAGCTTTTTGTCATATTTTTTGAGTTTTTTGTCATATTTTTGTAGTTTTTTTTGTCATATTTTTGTAGTTTTTTTTGTCATATTTTTGTAGTTTTTTTTCATATTTTTGCAGTTTTTTGTCATATTTTTGCAGTTTTTGTCATATTTTTGCAGTTTTTTGTCATATTTTTGTAGTTTTTTGTCATATTTTTGTAGTTTTTTGTCATATTTTTGTCGTTTTTTGTCATATTTTTGCAGTTTTTTGTCATTTTTTTGTCATTTTTTTGTCATATTTTTGCAGTTTTTTGTCATATTTTTGTAGTTTTTTGTCATATTTTTGTCATATTTTTGTAGTTTTTTGTCATATTTTTGCAGTTTTTTGTCATATTTTTGCAGTTTTTGTGGTCATTTTTTTTTTTTACTTTTTAGTCACACTACAAAAAGTAAATATCAAGCATTGTCTTAAATGACTTGAATTGAGGAAATGTTTCTTGTTTTGAGCGGTTTTCACTCATTTAGACACTTTTCCTGATCGGACCGAGTTCGCTTTGCTTGTTTGAGGACATTTCAGACCAGTTCTAGGGTAAATCTCGCTTGAAATAAGAAAGTAAAACTGCCAATGAGATAAGAGCAATTTTCTTTCCCCATTGGCAAAGAAAATGACCTGAAATAAGGACAAAATGTATCGAAACGAGTCAGAAACATCTCAGAACAAGTGAAATAATCTAGGACAAATGCCCAACAACTTCTTAACTCGTCAAAACAGCTAAAATTTGGATTATTGTGCTCAAATTGAGATGTTTATACTGATCTAGTTAATTACTTTTTGCAGTGTTTGGTCTGAAGTCTTATGTTGTGTGTTTATTTTTGCTCCTTTTTATACATCGCACATTATTCTATTGCTACTTTGCACATTTCCCAACAGTTTGCAGCCACTGTTCTCCAGAGCTTATCTTATCTTCCCACCGGTGACTGTTCTTTTAATGATGTCTGACGTCTCAAGTGTTGAGCTGATCTCTGTCTTTGATCATTATTGTTTGCATTTACTGCCTGGAATGTCAAATGCAGAGCAGCCACTGACCTGTTCTGACACATTTAAAAGCATTGTCCTTTATAATAGTGCATATTTGACCTTTCGGTGACCTGTGGCTGCATGGGTGGTGAACACGGTGCCTTTCCGTCCCAGGGGCTGCGTTTACATGGCGTCAGTGTTCCGGCTTCTGAAACATTTGGAATAACCCGTTTACATGCGACAGGAGACACTTACTCCTGTATGTGTGGTCATTGTAATAAACTGGGATGTCACACAGGAGGACATGTCCTTAATAGAGGGGAGAGGGGGCTCCACAGATCTTCTCTGATGCTCTCACGATGCGCTGGAGGCTCCTTAGGCAGGAGGCAGTGCTGGCACCGTGCCACACATTGCACTTTTCCACCAGGCTGGTGCCGGTGCTGGTTCTGGGCCAGTTCCAGTTTCAGAACCGGTTCTTTCGTTTTTCACTGAAAAAACGCTGGCTCTTGGTTCCAAAATCTGGTGCCGGTTGGGAACCAATTAAAAGCTGGACCAAGAACAAGCACCAGTGATGTCAGCGGCTGGGGGCGTGGCTCTCTCCTCCAACAAACAATCAATATTAGTTAGTTTGTGCTTAGAACTTCCTGGAGAAGCCAGAACAGTCTCTGTGGAGGAAACTGTTGTTTTGCTTTACGCTCTTCAGCTAAAACAAGAGTTAGAAAGAAGAAATCAAAATGTTCACGGCTGCTGTGGCTGAAACATAAACTTATTTTTCTGTATTTTATAACCAAAAGTGGCTGTAGTAAGATGTTACTATCCATTTTTGATGTTGACTTAATAGGCACAGCTCTCATTTTGGTGGAAAACCAAGGCAGTATGGACCCAACCCGGCACCAGAACCAGCACCTTGGTGGAAAAGCCCTAACAACAGTGATGGAGCTGGTCAGGATGCTCTCTATAGTCCCTCTGTAGAAGAACCACACACAGGGCTTTTCCACCAAGATGTTGGTTCAGAGCTGGTTCTGGGCTGGTTCAGAGCTGGTTCTGGGCTGGTTCGGGGCTGGTTCGGGGCTGGTTTTGGTGCCGGGTTGGTTCCATACTGACTTGGTTTTCCAACAAAATGAGAGCTGTGCTTATTGTCAAAGTAACGCTTTAGGAAGTCAACATCAAAAATGGATAGTAACATCTCACTACAGCCACTTGTGGTTATAAAATACAGAAAAATAAGTTTATATTTCAGTCACAGCAGCCGTTAACATTTTGATTTATTCTTTCTAACTCTTGTTTTAGCTGAACAGCATAAAGCAAAGCAACAGTTTCCTCCACAGAGACTGTTTTGGCTTCTCCAGGAAGTTCTAAGCACAAACTAACTAATATTGATTGTTTGTTGGAGGAGAGAGCCACGCCCCCAGCCGCTGACATCACCGGTGCTCGTTTCTTGGTGATTTTGGAACCAAGAGCCAGCGTTTTTTCAGTGGAAAACGAAAGAACCGGTTCTGAAACTGGAACTGGCCCAGAACCAGAACCAGCACCAGCTTGGTGGAAAAGGGCTGACAGTGATGGAGCTGGTCAGGATTGTCTCTATCGTCCCTCTGTAGAAGTTGCTCATACCGGAGGCTGGGACTCTGGCTCTTCTCAACTTGCGGAGAAAGTAGAGACGCTGATTACTTTTTTTGACTAGTGATGTCGTGTGCATGGTCCAGGAGAGCTTCTCTGTGATGTGCTCACTCAGGACCTTAGTGCTGGTCTCCCTCTCCACTGCAGCACCGTGGATTGTTAGAGGAGTAATGCAGTCATGGGTCAGCAGAGTGAACAGGAGGGGGCTCAGGACACAGCCTTGAGGAGCCCCCGTGTTCAGTGTGATGGTTCTGGAGGACTTGCCGCCAACATGTACAGCCTTAATATTTGATTATATATTTTAATCATCTTTATGCATGCCCAATGCCCATATAGCCTTACACTTTAAAGTTGTACACTACAAAAAGTAAATATCAAGCATTGTCTTAAATGACTTAATTTGAGGAAATGTTTCTTGTTTTGAGCGGTTTTCACTCATTTAGACACTTTTCCTGATCGGACCAAGTTTCCTTTGCTTGTTTGAGGACATTTCAGACCAGTTCTAGGGTAAATCTCGCTGAATTGTCAAAAAACAAAACAAAAACAATAGCAATATAGATGAATCCTGGAGCTACTGTTCTTGTGCCTCAGGTTTTGTTGTTGTTGCAAATTTAGACTTTATTTCATGGTTTAGAGAAAGTTTACGCCAGTGCAACAACATTAAGTCCAACCTATAGGTCTAGTTCAAGATTTAAGATGGCATTTGGATTTTGGAAGGTAAAAAATTTTGCTCCAGCACTGCAAAAAGTGAATATCAAGCATTGGCTTAAATGACTTGAATTGAGGAAATGTTTCTTGTTTTGAGCGGTTTTCACTCATTTAGACACTTTTCCTGATCGGACCAAGTTTCCTTTGCTTGTTTGAGGACATTTCAGACCAGTTCTAGGGTAAATCTCGCTTGAAATAAGAAAGTAAAATTGCCAATGAGATAAGACCAATTTTCTTTCCCCATTGGCAAAGAAAATGACCTGAAATAAGGACGAAACGTATCGAAACGAGTCAGAAACATCTCAGAACAAGTGAAATAATCCAGGACAAATGCCCGAGAACTTCTTAACTAGTCAAAACAGCTAAAATTTGGATTATTGTGCTCAAATTGAGATGTTTATACTGATCTAAATTCTGTGTTATATGTTTGATGTTGCACAATTGTACCGAGACAAATTCCTAGTTTGTGAACCTGAACTCAAACCATGGCAACAAAAACTATTCTGACTCTGACTCTGACTCACATAGTGTTTTTTTTTATCCCACCTCTGACATCTTGTGCACGTGTGACCGTTCTGTGGTCACATAAGTATGTTTGTTTTTGGACAGGTTAGTTTCACCGACGCCGCTGTTGTGCCGTTGCCGTAGTAATGTGGCGTTGACACTTGAAGCGTTTGTTCAGCGTGTTTGTTGTTTTATGAAGTCCGTTGTACAGTCGGAACAACATATTTCGGGGGAACTGTTCAAACATGGCGGCTTTGCCTCCGGCCACAGACTGAGACGCCAGAGAATCCACAATCCCAACGGCGACGAGAAGCCACGCGTGACTTCTGGCTATCGCGCTTTACGGACTTTACGAAGCTTCTCCGATTGTCATTATTCATGGGAGAAACCGAATGAATGAAGGAATGGATTTGTTTTTTGTCAGCTCAGGCCCTTCATGGGTTTGTGAGACACCGACACGAGCAGAGAGATCGTTTCCAGACAGACAATACACAACACTTACAACTTATTGACATAAACACGTCTACTCGTCTCCCAGGCTTTACAAACAAAAGCTTATGCAAATTCTAATGAAGCAATTTCAGCCTCACCGTCAGGCTTTTTAACCCCTTCTCCAACGCCTTCACCTAGCACGTTTTCTACAGTTCGACTTTGCCCTAATCTAACTGAGGAGATATATCTGGTTTTCACTCATTTAGACTTGATCTGACCAAGATTACTTTGCTTGTTTGGGGACATTTCAGACAAGTTCTATGGTAAATCTCGCTTGAAATAAGAAAGTAAAGAGCAACATCATTCCATAAATTAAAAAAAAAGCTCCATAAATAAAATAATTTACACTCAAATCCCCCAAAATCAGACGTTAGCGAGTTCAAAATCCAGTCACAAACATAGAAAGTCGTCAGTAGTGGGAACAAATACATGTGCAGCAGCCATTTTGATCCCTTCACTGTTTCATTAAACACAACGGGACTGACACCGGAGGAAATATCGACCAAATATCGAAACGTTTGGGAAAAACAAACAACCGATCTGAGAAGTTTCAACAAACCTAATAAATAACACGTTTCTCCTGAACAAAATGAGTTGATATTTGCCGACTTCAGATTGAAATGTACGTTTGGCGCCTTCAGTCCTTTGTGATAGAACAAAACCGTCCCTTTTTAACACTCGATAAACTCGGCTTTTGGTTCAAGCGGCTCGGTAAATACGGAGATATCGAGCCTGAAGCGTCGACAGATAAAAAGCCAATGTTGCTAAAGAATATGAAAGAGCCTAAACCTGATCTTTCTTTTATTACAAACAATGAGAGAGGAGGCCATTACATTTCCCCGCCTTAACCCAGCACATTTTCTCCAGTTCGGCTTTACCAAAAGAGGAAATCTCAATCATGCCCTTATAGCCTTGAAGCTTTAAAGTTTTTATAGCTTATATTTGATCTAAATTCTGTGTTATATATTTTTAGGTTGCACATTTTGAGGCCAATAAAAATATGATCAAATGTAAATGTTTGGGTGGTGTTAGTACAAGCAGACACTGTTTACTCGTGCTTATGATTGTGATGAAGATCAGCCCACATTTGATCAATCAAACTTTATTTATAAAGATGCTTTACAGATTACAGCATTTAAAACAATACGCCTGACACACCCTCCCATGACCCCGGATATACACAGATCTCTCCATTGTCACACAAAACTGCCTCACAAATTTAGGCAGAAATGAGAGAACTTTTTATTCCCACTGTATAAGTGTGTGATGTTCAGGGGCTGGACTGGGAGTGAAAACCAGCCCTGGACTCTGGTCAGTCTGGCCCAAATTAGCGTAAATACGACACTTCCACAAATACATATGTGAACCTCTGACCCCCCGCCTTAACCCAGAGCATTTTCTCCAGTTCGGCTTTGCCCAAATCTAAAAGCTTCTTGACTGGAGAGCAACACTGTAACGCCTCATTTTTTTGGTTTCTTTTTCATGACTTTTTTGTGGCTTTTTTGCCGTGTTTTCGTCACTTTTTTGTCACTTTTTCGTCGTGTTTTCGTCTCTTGTTTTTCTTTTTTTTGTGTCATGTTATTGTTGTTTTTTTCATCGCTTTGTCGTCACGTTTTCGTCACATTTTGTTGTGTTTTTGGCACTTTTTTGTCACTTTTTTGTTGCTTTTCCAGCACGTTTTTGTTTTTGGATGCTTTTCTTTTAACCCCTTAACTCCCACCTGAACCGAGCACATTTTCTCCAGTCTGGCTTAACCCCAATCCAAAAGCTTCTGGAAAAAAGCAACAACACTGAGACGAAAACAATGATGAAAAAGTTTGACAAAAAAGTGACGAAAAATTGATGAAAAAGTGGCAAAAATGTCACAAAAATGACAAAAAATGACAAAAAAATACCCAGCAAAAAAATGATGGAAAAATTATCTGATGACGTGAGGAAACAGATCCTCTCAGTTCAGGCGGGAGTTAAGAGGTTAAGTTTTTAGATTTGGGTAAAGTGAGAGGCCAGACCGGTTGCTCTTCTGTGCTCTTCCAGAATACAGGACATGTGGCCAGTCCACTGTTGATGAGTGTATAAATATGCGATTTTTTTTTGGGCTTTCTTGTCATAATTTTGTTGCCTTTTTTTGTATTTTTAGTAAATTCTTAGTCACTTTTTTGTCATGTTTTTGTTGCTTTTTTGTCATGTTTTTTTTTATTCTTCCTTGTCTTGATTTTGTCACTTTTTGTTGTGGTTTTCTTGCATTTTTGTCGTGTTTTTTTTGCGTTTTTCCTCCTCGTTTTCACCACCATTTTGACTCTTATTCTGTAGAAGAAACCAAACCCGGAGAAAATGTGCTCAGTCCAGGGAGTTCAGAGGTGAGGACGACGGGGCCATTTCTCATTCACACACTGGAGTTGTACCTGCTCTGATTGGCCTCTTTCTCATGGAGTGTCTTGCCTAAGGACACAGCACCAGTTGAAGCTGGGATCGAGCCCGAGCCCGATCACTGTATCAGCTCCAGTAAGACTTCAAATGTACGGACTTTACACTGAGCTTCATGATGTGAAATGACGAGCGGCTAAACCAAAGGTCATGTGTATTGTTCTCATTTCCGTCGGCCTTTCCACGAGCATCACACTAACTTCAATAATGTTTCAGTTTAATGACTACAAGAGAGAAACGTCTCAAGAGGCGAGGACGGGGAAACAAAGGCAAACGGAAAACTAGTCAAGCATTAAAGGTCTGTGTGCGTCACAATCAAACACTTTAATATTTTGATCATAATCTTGCTTGAGTAAGTCTTGAGGACACTGTGAGTCTGTGAGTGACAAAAGCTTCCTGTTGACGTCACAGATGCAGACGGCATATCTGGAATGAGTGAAAACCGCTCAAAACAAGATACATTTCCTCAATTCAAGTCATTTAAATCAGTGTTTTTCAACCACTGTGCCGTGAGATATAGTCTGGTGTGCCGTGGGAAATTATCCAATTTCACCTAGTTGGTTTTTTGAAAACAAATAAAGCCTAGGCGTTCATTCAACCTGGGAGACGATTTTCAGCATCACATACCTCACATACCTCACATACCTCCAGCCAATGATCGCTTCCGTGATCATTGGCTGGAGCCGTACCTCCATAGCAGCCGATCATCGCCCTCGGTCCCGCTTTTAAGCCCCAGCAATCATGGTTCGTTCGCTTCCCAGGTGCGCTGCGACCCACCTCCACCCCATCTCCGCCTCTTACATCCACGGCTTCTACTGCTGCAGCTTCACGGGTCTTCCATACCACCACCAGTGTCCAGGCTCCGGGGGAGACATCCCTAACTCCAAGCTGTTCATCCACACTGACTTTCATACATCGCTGTTACCGCCGGGGTCTGATCGCCAAAACTAATATACATGTCAATAAATCTTCCTAATCACTGCTTTCGTCTGTTTGAGTCTATCCAGGTTGAAATGCATTATTATCCTCACATAATGTACCGCTTTCGAGTGTCTGTGCTGTCTGGTGATCAGCAGAGTAACCATGTAATATTCTTCCATATCAGGGAGTTAATTTCTTTGAGACAAGAGAAGTGATGTATTGAGACACTGTGGCGAGACTATACGGTGTTCCTATTCAAGACACTTTGATGAGGACGACTGAATATAGGCTACAGAGTTAAATCTTTTAACATTTGCCTCGTGATTTTTTCGATGAAATAAATTGTGCCTTGGCTCAAATAAGGTTGAAAAACACTGATTTAAGCCAATGCTTGATATTCACTTTTTGCAGTGCTGGAGCAAAATTTTTTACCTTCCAAAATCCAAATGCCATCTTAAATCTTAAACTAGACCTATAGGCTGGACTTAATGTTATTGCACTGGCGTAAACTTTCTCTAAACCATGAAATAAAGTCTAAATTTGCAACAACAAAACCTGAGGCACAAGAACAGTAGATCCAGGATTAATCTATATTGTTTTTGTTTTGTTTTTTGACAATTCAATGGATACCAGCATAGGCAAAATTTGAGTTTCTATAACCAGCAGTGTTAATTTTGACAATATATTTTATTTTAGTTTTAGTCTTAGTCTTTTGACTAAAATGTAATTTAATTTTAGTCAAGATTCAGTCAAAATAAGCTTTTCAATTTTAGTCTAGTTTTAGACGACTAAAATTAAAGGTATACAGGAGGATTTTCCCGAATTTCAGGAAAGAACCGCCCTCTCCACTTTTTAAAAAAAACGCTCTACCTGCCTCCGAGGAGGAAGAATCTCCCAAAAACACTCTGGTCTTGTTTCTCTCTTCTGAAGCCTTTCTCTTCTTCTCATACACTTCGAAGACACTTTTTCTCTGACCCTCTGCCATTTTCAAACGACTCGGTGCTTCTGCAGCAGCAATGAATGGCTAACAGCGTAACTCACATAGGCCTGAAAGTGCACATGAAGGGGCGAGCGCGCACGACGGCCTAACGTAGGCAAATCACCAGAATGATTGACAATTAGGACCAATCGTCTTGATGATCCACCCGGAAATAGAACATCCTCCACTATACCTTTAAGACTAATTTAGTCGACTTATATTTATAATATTCATTATAATCATATTTAATCTTGGTCCTCGACTTCATGGAGCTGCTCCACATGAACAAAGCTCAGAGCTGATCCTTTGGCAGAGAATTTACATGATCTGAGGCTCTTTTTAGTCTCTCCTTTTCATTTTTATTTACTCTTATTTTAGTCGACTAAAATATCTGGACATTTTACTCATAGTTTTAGTCTCATGAGAAACTTTTAATTTAGTTTTAGTCCAATTTTAGTCACAAAAATATCACTTTGACTAAAATTAAGACTAAATATTTTAGTCGACGAGATTAACACTGATAACCAGACCTCCTTTTAATCTATAGTTTCTAAATAGTTTTATATTTTGCCAACATCAAGAATTCAAAAACAAAATGTGACAATTCATGCTGTACTGGAGTTTAACCTACACAAAATCTCACCATACTACTTTGACTTCAGAATACTGCTCTCTTTATTGCAATCGTCCTCTTCCTCGGGTGAAACGTGGCCTCTCTCCCCACACATCTGCTCTCGTGTCGACAGCGGGGCTATGAATGCAAACGGCCCGTCCCATTACCATGTGAATCCCAGCTCCGAGGAGTCCGGTGATATCCGAGCCACGGTTCATTGTCTTCACACAGGTTTCACACGTGGTAATGAAATGGCGTCGGCGTGCGTGTGTACTTTGCAAAGATAATGAAATAAGCCGTTTCCTGCTGTAGACGTTGTTGCAGTCGCACACACGTGTTGGTTTTGAAGAGGCCACGTATTCATTTCTTCTACTCACCTACAAAGCCTTAACATCAAGGATTTACCCTGAATACATACTGTCCAAGCAGAAGTCTCCGATCCCAGGATAAACACTGCAAAAAGTAAAGATCAAGCATTGGCTGAAATGTCTTGAATTGAGGAAATGTTTCTTGTTTTGAGCGGTTTTCACTCATTTAGACACTTTTCCTGATCGGACCAAGTTTACTTTACTCTTTTGAGGATGTTTATGACCAGCTCTAATGTAAATCTCGCTTGAAATAAGAAAGTAAAATTGCCAATGCGATAAGACCAGTTTTCTTTCCCCATTGGCAAAGAAAATGACCTGAAATAAGGACGAAACGTATCGAAACGAGTCAGAAACATCTCAGAACAAGTGAAATAATCTGTGTCAAAAACCCATCTACATCTTTCCTCGTCAAAGCATCTCAAATGTAGATTATTATGCTCAAATTTAGACTTTTATCCCAGTCTAGTTAATTACTCTTTGCAGTGCAGGTTTACAGGTAGAGGCTCACTGCAAAAAGTATTTAACTAGATCAGTATAAACATCTCAATTTGAGCACAATAATCCAAATTTTAGTTGTTTTGACTGGTTAAGAAGTTGTTGGGCATTTGTCCGAGATTATTTCACTTGTTCTGAGATGTTTCTGACTCGTTTCGATACATTTCGTCCTTATTTCAGGTCATTTTCTTTGCCAATGGGGAAACAAAATTGGTCTTATCTCATTGGCAATTTCACTTTCTTATTTCAAGTGAGATTTACCCTAGAACTGGTCTGAAATGTCCTCAAACAAGCAAAGCAAACTTGGTCCGATCAGGAAAAGTGTCTAAATGAGTGAAAACCGCTCAAAACAAGATACATTTCCTCAATTCAAGTCATTTAAGCCAATGCTTGATATTTACTTTTTGTAGTGTGACTAAAAAGTAAAAAAAAAATATGACAAAAAACTGCAAAAATATGACAAAAAATGACAAAAAAATGACAAAAATATGACAAAAAACTGCAAAAATATGACAAAAAACTGCAAAAATATGACAAAAAACTACAAAAATATGACAAAAAACTACAAAAATATGACAAAAAACTACAAAAATATGACAAAAAACTACAAAAATATGACAAAAAACTGCAAAAATATGACAAAAAACTACAAAAATATGACAAAAACTACAAAAAAAAATGCAAAAACATGCACTGCAAAAAGTAATTAACTAGATCAGTATAAACATCTCAATTTGAGCAAAATAATCCACATTTTAGTTGTTTTGACTAGTTAAGAGGTTCTTGGGCATTTGTCCTGGATTATTTCACTTGTTCTGAGATGTTTCTGACTCGTTTCGATACGTTTCGTCCTTATTTCAGGTCATTTTCTTTGCCAATGGGGAAAGAAAATTATCTCATCTTATTTCATTGGCAATTTTACTTTCTTATTTCAAGCGAGATTTACCCTAGAACTGGTCTGAAATGTCCTCAAACAAGCAAAGGAAACTCGGTCCGATCAGGAAAAGTGTCTAAATGAGTGAAAACCGCTCAAAACAAGAAACATTTCCTCAATTCAAGTCATTTAAGCCAATGCTTGATATTGACTTTTTGTAGAGGCTCCACTGAAGGAAAGGCCACTGGCTCTAGACTGAAGACTCTCCGATTTCACTCCGTCTGTGAAAGATGCTACTTCTTGTCAGGCCCTGTGCTCGATTAAACTTGTTATTGTTAAATTGCAAAGCTAGTTTTCAACTATTGTCTCTGGGCAAGATAAGAAAATCCTTTAGTGATCTCACAATGGAGGAATTCACTCGTAGAATCAGCTTTCAGAAAAACACTGAGGGCAGGGCGGGACTGGAGCTGAAAAACAGCCCTGGACTCTGACCAGCCTGGACAAATCAGCGTAATTGTGACTTCCACAAATACATATTTAACCTCTGACCCCCCGCCTTAACATTAACGAGTGCATTTTCCCCAGCTCGACTTTTTCTTATTATTATTTTTGATCGGCATCATCAGCAAAAAGAACGGGAAAGGCGGTCGTAGAAACAGAAGCAAAATCATTAATGTAAATAATGAATAATAATGGTCCCAAAATTGAACCTTGTGGTGCACCATACTCCACGGAATTCCCTTTAGATTCAAATTCAAATTCAAATTCACTTTGTTTATCCGTTAGGAACCGTGCCAGTGCGGGCCCGATAAAAACAATACATCCACAGACATACAACAACATACAGCAATAATAAATACATTAAAACAACAACAACAATATAGTGGGCCTTTGATAGACCATGGTCATTTATTCATGTTTTTTTTATACTGGGCTTTACCCAAATCTAAAAGCTTCTCGACTGGAGATCAACAATGTAACGCCTCATTTGAAAGCTAAGACCTACAAAAAAATTGGACGAAAAATGGAAAAAAAATTGGGGAAAAATTGACAAAAAAAGTGACAAAACTGTGCCACAAGAGTGATGAAAAATGGACAAAAATGTGACGAAAAATGGCAAAAAATGTGACAAAAAATTGACAAAAATGTGATGAAAAAAATCACAAAAAAATGGACGAAAAATGGGACAAAAAATGGCAAAAAAATTACAAAAAAGTGACGAAAAAGTAACAAAATGTGTGGCGAAAACACATGTGTTTGTGACAAAAAATGTGACAAAAATGTGATGGAAAAAGTGACAAAACATTTTCAAAAGACTGATGAAAAAATCCCCCAAAATTGGATGAAAAATGGGACAAAAAATGGCAAAAAAAATTACAAAAAAGTGACAAAAAATGGATGTAAAAGTGACAAAATGTGTGGCGAAAACACAGTAAACAAAAGCGACTAAAGAGCAACAGAAGTGGTGAAAAAAAATGACAAAAATGTTACAAAAAATGTGACAAAAAATTTGATAAAATGTGATGAAATATTGACAAAAAATTGCCAAAAGAGTGATGAAAACATCACCCAAAATTGGACGAAAAATGGGACAAAAAATGGCAAAAAAATTTGAAAAAAGTGACAAAAAATGTATGTAAAAGTGACAAAAAATTGCCACAAAAGTGACAAAAATATGACAAAAAAGTGACAAAATGTGTGGCGAAAACACAGTAAACAAAAGCCACAAAAGAGCAACAGGAAAATTACACAACAAAAAAGTGACGAAAAGCGACGAGAATGTAACGAAAACGCAACCAAATATAAAAAACATCAAGAAAGTGACGACAACGCAGCCCTGCATAGATGAGCTCTGCGAGTCTTAGCTTTCAAATGAGGCTTTCCACTGGCGTACAGGCTGTAAAGTTTCAGCTTTGGGCACTGGTCATATTATTTATCAAGCTTGAAAGAAAAACGCTGTAAAAATGTGCCCGTCTTTTTGAACAGATCTGATGAAAGACCCGCCTCCCATTAAACGGCCGATAAACGCCGTCACTAATAAAAAGAAAAAAAATTGACAAAAAAAGTGACAAAACTGTGCCACAAGAGTGATGAAAAATTGACAAAAATGTGACGAAAAATGGCAAAATATTGACCAAAAAAATGACAAAAATGTGATGAAAAAATCACGAAAAATGGACGAAAAATGGGACAAAAAATGGCAAAAAATTTACAAAAAAGTGACAAAAAAGTGACGAAAAAGTGACAAAATGTGTGGCGAAAACACAGCAAACAAAAGCCACAAAAGAGCAACAGAAGTGGTGAAAAAAATGACAAAAATGCTACAAAAATGTGACAAAAATGTGATGAAAAGTGATGAAAAATTGACAAAAATGTGACGAAAAATGGCAAAGCATTGACAAAAAAATTGCCACAAATGTGATGAAAAAATCACCAAAAATTGGACGAAAAATTGGACAAAAAAGTGACAAAAATGTGACGTAAAGTGACAAAATGTGTGGCGAAAACACAGTAAACAAAAGCCACAAAAGAGCAACAGAAGTGGTGAAAAAAAATGACAAAAATGTGACAAAAATGGCTAAAAATTGACAAAAATGTGATGAAAAAGTGACAAAAAATTGCCACAAAAGTGACAAAAATATGACAAAAAATTGACAAAAATATGACAAAAAAGTGACAAAATGTTTGGCGAAAACACAGTAAACAAAAGCCACAAAAGAGCAACAGGAAAATGACACAACAAAAAAGTGACAAAAAGCGACGAGAATGTAACGAAAACGCAACCAAATATAAAAATATCAACAAAGTGACGACAACGCAGCCCTGCATAGATGAGCTCTGCGGGTCTTAGCTTTCAAATGAGGCTTTCCACTGGCGTACAGGCTGTAAAGTTTCAGCCTTGGGCACTGGTTCTATCATTTATCAAGCTTGAAAGAAAAACGCTGTAAAAATGTGCCCGTCTTTTTAAACAGATCTGATGAAAGATCCGCCTCCCATTAAACGGCCGATCAACGCCGTCACTAATTAAAAGAAAAAAGAAAAAAATGGACAAAAAAAGTGACAAAACTGCCACAAGAGTGATGAAAAATGGACAAAAAAGTGACGAAAAATGGCAAACTATTGACAAAAAAAATGACAAAAATGTGATGAAAAAAATCACTAAAAAATGGACGAAAAATGGGACAAAAATGGCAAGAAATTTACAAAAAAGTGACGAAAAAGTGACAAAATGTGTGGCGAAAACACAGCAAACAAAAGCCACAAAAGAGCAACAGAAGTGGTGAAAAAAATGTCACAAAAAATGTGACAAAAATGTGACAAAAAATGGCAAAAAATTTACAAAAAAGTGACGAAAAAGTGACAAAATGTGTGGCGAAAAAGGCACAAAAGAGCAACAGAAGTGGTGAAAAAAATGACAAAAATGTTACAAAAAATGACAAAAATGTGATGAAAAAATCACTAAAAAATTGACGAAAAATGGGACAAAAATGGCAAGAAATTTACAAAAAAGTGACGAAAAAGTGACTAAATGTGTGGCAAAAACACAGCAAACAAAAGCCACAAAAGAGCAACAGAAGTGGTGAAAAAAATGACAAAAATGTGACGAAAAATGGCAAAATATTGACCAAAAAAATGACAAAAATGTGACGAAAAAATCACTAAAAAATGGACGAAAAATGGGACAAAAATGGCAAAAAATTTACAAAAAAAAGTGACGAAAAAGTGACAAAATGTGTGGCGAAAACACAGCAAACAAAAGCCACAAAAGAGCAACAGAAGTGGTGAAAAAAAATGACAAAAATGTTACAAAAAATGTGACAAAAATGTGATGAAAAAATCACCAAAAATTGGACGAAAAACGCCGTCACTAATTAAACGAAACATCCCATTCCGTGACTTCATCTTCAGCTTCTTTTCATCCGCTTCTCCAACCTCAAACTTCTAAAAGCCACAGACTCCATACGTCGCTCAACCAAGCCGCCATTGTCCGCGTTCCAGGAGCTGCAAGGCCGACCAACAACCGCAATTTCTCGGGAAGAAGACGGCCAACTCCATAAGAAATCATGAAGCTCGGAGGTGGGAAGATAAATAATGGAAACACACAATAGACTCGGACCTTTCAGCCTCCAGCCATTGTCGCGGCGCTGACCCTTTGAAGGCTAATGCGCTCTCGTTTTTAATGGCGTGTATGTGACATTGGCGAGCGCAACAAGTTATCGGGCAACAAACAATTATCCGCGGACACGAGGCGCGGAGCGGGTCAAGGACATGCGCTCCGCGGCAAATATTGATCAGGTTAAAGTTGACGGTTTCTGCTCGTGTTTCGAGCCGTTGCGAGACTCGAGGAGCTCAGAGGAACATTTTGTTTTCCTCATTTCTCACTCACTTTGAATATGTTTGAGTCGGATGAGACGCATCAGCCGGACACGTGAGCGACGTCTTATCCAAAATCGTTTCTTCACTGGAAAAAATCACATTTATTATATTAAAGGAACAGGCCACCGTTTTTACATACTGAGATATGTTCTTACCTGAGCTTTGACGAGTTCTTTAGGACCTGTCTGATCTTCCCCCGTGCCTTCAGTCACGTAAACACAGCGCAGACGGCGTTAGCATTTAGCCTCTCCCTCTCTCCTCTATAGCTCCAAAACTGGTCAAGATAGAAGCTACCAAGCTCTTCCACGTTTTCCCTATTTAAATATGGTTACGTGAAGTGTTCCACTACAAAGTATAATTACACACAATTAAACAATGTGGATTTTATAAGCGGATAAAAGGGGGAACTATATTGTAAGGCGTAATAATACCAGGAGTAGTTTGGCAAAACGTGGAAGAGCTTGGTAGCTTCTATCTTGACCTGTTTTGGAGCTATAGAGGAGAGAGGGAGAGGCTAAATGCTAACGCCGTCTGCGCTGTGTTTACGTGACTGAAGGCACGGGGGAAGATCAGACAGGTCCTAAAGAACTCGTCTAAGCTAAGGTAAGAACATATCTCAGTGTGTAAAAACGGTGGCCTGTTCCTTTAAATGAGATGAATGAATTGAAATCGCTTGAATGAAGATTCTTTATGTTGAATTTGAGCATAAGATAAAAACGCTAATGCCAATGGAGCATGCAGAAATCCTACTTGATATCAGGCAAGTTAAAGCAGTACTAAGTAAGTCTTACCCCTAGAGGCCATAAGCACTACTGCAGGTATCGTAGCAAGTTGCGTTTTTTTTACTCATTAATTGTTCGTGAAAGTAAATACGCTGACAGAAAAGACAAAGGGAGAGAGGGATATTCAATTACACAATTGGAATTTCACTCAAACTTGGCTGTAAAGACTGTTTAAAGTGACGCTAGCCCGCAGTTAGCTTTGCTCGTTAGCCTGTTAACTTCTTCTTCGTGATTCCATTAGTGTGTATTGGTGACTCTGACCCGGAGGCAGTTAGGTTGCAATTGTGGTTTTCTGGCCAGAGACACCGGGGGGAGATGAAAACACTTGTATTACCCCCAGAGGGATTTATGAAGGTAAAGAAGTTACTTAGCATTGCTTTAACTCTTATATTTATATGCTTGTTCCATTGGCGATAAGAGGTTTGAGCTCATCTAAGACAAGAACAAACTTACTTTAGATCAGGGGGAGGCAAGTTCGCTCGGTGGAGGGCCGGGATTTGTCATCGTCAAAGACCAAGGGCCGGACCCTCCGATTGAAGCAATTGAAGTAAAGCATCACTTTCTACATATGCCAGTGTTGTCCATCATATACACTGGGAAAATGTCCGTCGTAAATGAGATAAATGACTTAAAATCGCTTGAATAAAGGTTTTTTTACGTTACATTTGAGTCGGTTTGAACTAATCTAAGATGAGACAAAAACGCTAATGCCAATGGAACAAATAGAAATCCCACTGGAAATCAAACAAATTAACTTTTACTGTAAAAAATATCTTAATTTTCACTTGACACACTACAAAAAGTAAATATCAAGCATTGGCTTAAATGACTTGAATTGAGGAAATGTTTCTTGTTCTGAGCGGTTTTCACTCATTTAGACACTTTTCCTGATCGGACCAAGTTTCCTTTGCTTGTTTGAGGACATTTCAGACCAGTTCTAGGGTAAATCTCGCTTGAAATAAGAAAGTAAAATTGCCAATGAGATAAGACCAATTTTCTTTCCCCAGTGGCAAAGAAAATGACCTGAAATAAGGACGAAATGTATCAAAACGAGTCAGAAACATCTCAGAACAAGGGAAATAATCTAGGACAAATGACCAAGAACCTCTTTACTAGTCAAAACAACTAAAATGTGGATTATTGTGCTCAAACTGAGATGTTTATACTGATCTAGTTAAATGCTTTTTGCAGTGTAGGGCTATCTATCGCCATAACATGGGCCCAGCCGTAAACTTGAGGATCTGTTTCTCCAACTTTGACATCTTTGCTTTGCTTTAAATCCTGAAGAACATAAACCTGATGGACGTTTCCACCGCTCGTCACAATAACTCGTCCCGTGGAGCCCGAGTGCTTCATCTGTCCGGTTCACCCCCGGCACTCGCGGCACAAAGGGCCCTCTCTGTGGCCATTGTGACGCTGCGATAAACAAATGCTTTTTACGGGACCGGGCTGGAGGTGAAAAGGAGGGGGTTTGCTGCCTGTCTAGACGCTTTATGGCCCCCCCCCAATAAGAACCTGCGCCTGAATACTGCACTTTTCTCCCATGTTCGAACTGCGCACGGCCATAAAGCTGCACTTCTGGGAAAAACCAAATGGCGATAATCAATGTGCAACTGTGAGCGGAGGAAGAGCGAGCTCAGATACAGGATCTGAACACAGGGCGTCCTCACAATGTACAAGGTCGTCATTCTCACTGCAAAAAGTGGATTCTAAAGCAAGTAAAAAATGTCTTACTTTAAGAAATAAGTTCTTATTTTTTCCCTAAAAAGTAATAATGTAGTTTTTTTTCTAGAGAAAAAAAATCTTATTTTAGGAAGTAAAATCTAGCCATTTCTTGTTCAGATATATTTGCTAAAAAACATGCTAATTTTTCCAGTGTTGTGCTTTACTTCGGGCTAATAATCAGCGACTTCGGCCCTCGGTCTGTTTACAATAAAGAAACAACAAGCGTTATTCTGCTCGAAATAAGAAACATCAAGCTCTTAACACCCGCCTGGGCCGAGCAGTTTGGCTTCAGGATATGAACCGGGATGAAAACAAGGACGAGCAACAGAATCGTGACCGAAAAAGTGACAAAAAAGACTTAAAAGAACCACTAGAAAAAGGATGAAAATGCGACAAAAGAGCGACAGAAAAGTGACTAAAGACTGACAGAAATGTGGGACGAGAACGCTGGAAAAAAGCCACAAGTCGACGACAGAAAAGTGACGAAAAGCCCTGAAAATGTGACAAAAACACAACAAAAAAGCAATGGGAAAATATGTCCCAAAAAGTGACAACGACGCTAAGATTATATTTAAGATGTTGTTAAAGATACCCACCTAGTTTGTCCATTTTTGTGATGTTTATAGTTTCACTTCCTTATTGGACACAGACAGGAAGTGAATATTTCTGAAACTCAACAGAGAGTGACCGAACCTACTTATTTCTCAGACTCGTTAGCCAAAAAAAAGTCATATTTACTAAAGTCGGTGCTTCCGGGGTTAGCGTAGCTGCTGCGCCGTTAGCGTTTATCTCCGCTAACCCGGAAGTAGTGATTTTGGTAAATATGACTTTTACAGCAGTAGGTGCAGCACTTTTGGCTGATGGTTCTGATAAATAAGTCTGTTCAGTAACTCTCTGTGGAGTTTCACAAACATTGATTGTGGTTTTAATCTGCGAACCCGGAAGTAAAGCTGTGACGTCACCACTAAACCTCCGACCACCCGGCAAAACCAAAGGCATTCTCTCCTCTTTGCCATTGTCGTCACTTTTTATTTCCCTTATGTGTTTTTGTCACTTTTCTTGCTGGATTTTTGTCACTTTTTTGCTGGATTTTTGTCACTTTTTTGCTGGATTTTTGTCATTTTTTTGCTGGATTTCTGTCACTTTTTTTTGCTGGATTTTTGTCTTTTTTTGCTGGATTTTTGTCACTTTTTTGCTGGATTTTTGTCATTTTTTTGCTGGATTTTTGTCACTTTTTTGCTGGATTTTTGTCATTTTTTTGCTGGATTTTTGACACTTTTTTGCTGGATTTTTGTCACTTTTTTGCTGGATTTTTGTCACTTTTTTGCTGGATTTTTGTCACTTTGTTTCTGGATTTTTGTCATTTTTTTGCTGGATTTTTGTCACTTTTTTGCTGGATTTTTGTCATTTTTTTGTCAATTTACATCCTCATTTTCTTCTCGTTTTTTGTCGTTATTTTTAAGCTTTAAGATTTGGAGTATTTGGAGAACTGGAGGAAACATGTCCAGGTGGGAGTTACGAGGTGAACAAACGAATGGGACGTTACCTTCTTCTATGTCACTTCCTGTCAATAGCTTAAAAGGTGAACGCTTCTGAACGGATCTCAGATGTGAAAACAGCCGGATCTTTTTTTCAGTCAATTTTACCCCAGAACGAACACAAGAATCAGCTCAACAGCGGAGCGGGCGACACAGGTGAAAGCTTTGTGCACTAAAATCAAGGCTAAGAGCACAAAAAAATGATTTGTCAGACAGTCGCAGCCTCTTTTCAATCAAATTAAAAAGTGTTTATCTTGTCTTAGATATTGTGAATTATCTGGACGGGGTTGTTCAAATTTTACACCAAAAACAGCCAGTCTTTTAAAAGGCTCTTTGAAATGAACGGATCCCAAAGCCTGACCATCCCAAAACAGATACTGAATGAAAATATACAAAGAAATGTGGAAACTGTTTCAAAATAAGGGCGGTGATGATCAGAGGCAGTGTATGCAAAGATATGTATATGACGTTTACAGTTACCATGGAGATCCGCCATCTTTGCAGCTGTTTGCATACATTTCCAAAACACTATAAAAAATTAAAATAGTCTCCATTAGTTTACAATTGCTGCTAATCCCATATGACGTCACATTCCTGAACTCTATCATCAGCCTGTAAAGTGCCTATAAAGTAAAGAAAAGCTTTGACTTTGATGGAAAAAAACAACTAAAGCTCTGACACATGCCTCGCTGATTCTCGTGTGATTGGAAGGTGTATGTGTTTGCGATTTTCTGGTTGTGTTACATTCCAAAAACACATCGGCTGCTGCTTAAAACCCCCAAGTGGTCAAGTCCAGTCATACAGGTGTCCGTGCATATATACAGCACAAATACACATCATTTTGTTGTTGTTTTTTCATTACTTTTGTGGCTTTGTCATTGTGTTTTATCACTTTTTTGTGGCTTTTTTCATTGCTTTGTTGCTGTGTTTTTGTCTCTTTTTTGTTGTTGTTTTTTTGTCATGTTTTTGTTGGTTTTTGTAACTTTTTTGCTGGATTTTTGACACTTTTTTATGGATTTGTGACACTTTTTTTTGCTGGATTTTTGTCGTTTTTTCTGCTGGATTTTTGACACTTTTTTTGCTGGATTTTTGTCACTTTTTTGCTGGATTTTTGTCACTTTTTTGCTGGATTTTTGTCACTTTTTTTGCTGGATTTTTGTCACTTTTTTGCTGGATTTTTGTCACTTTTTATGGATTTTTGTCTTTTTTGCTGGATTTTTGACACTTTTTTTATGGATTTTTGACACTTTTTTTCTGGATTTTTGTCACTTTTTTGCTGGATTTTTGACACTTTTTTTTATGGATTTTTGACACTTTTTTTCTGGATTTTTGACACTTTTTTTTCTGGATTTTTGACACTTTTTTGCTGGATTTTTGTCACTTTTTTTGCTGGATTTTTGTCACTTTTTCTGCTGGATTTTTGTCACTTTTTTGCTGGATTTTTGTCACTTTTTTGCTGGATTTTTGTCACTTTTTTTGCTGGATTTTTGTCACTTTTTTTATGGATTTTTGTCACTTTTTTTATGGATTTTTGTCACTTTTTCTGCTGGATTTTTGTCACTTTTTTTGCTGGATTTTTGTCACTTTTTTGCTGGACTTTTGTCACTTTTTTTGCTGGATTTTTGTCACTTTTTTTGCTGGATTTTTGTCACTTTTTCTGCTGGATTTTTGTCACTTTTTTGCTGGATTTTTGTCACTTTTTTGCTGGACTTTTGTCACTTTTTTAATGGATTTTTGTCACTTTTTTTCTGGATTTTTGTCACATTTTTTGCTGCTTTCACGGCACATTTTTGTCCCGCGTTCATCCTCGTTTTCGTTTCCCTCTTTTGCCGCTTTTCTTTTGAGCTTTTAGATTTGGGCAAAGCTTGGTTAAGGGCCAGCCCGGTGGCCCTCGAGCCAGTGGTCCTCCTGCGCTCTCCCAGAATGGACACATGGCCGGTCCGCCCCTGGTGCCAAACAGCACGGACCTGCTCTGGAAACATGTTTTCATCCATGTCTTCAGAAGAGTTGGACGATGATGGAACTGTCGCCCGTAAAGGACATGTAAGTGTTTCCTATTGGCCCTTGAGAAAGGCTGGTCAAAAGTCTCGCCCTCTTCCCCGCGCGGAGGGAGCAGTGGGGGGGGAGGCTCGGCGTGTGGGCCCTGCCCCCTGGCTCAAGCCGCGGCCAGTGGCAGCGCAGCGCCCGCCCCCCCCCCCCCCCCCCCCCCCCCCCCCCCCCCGGGCGCCGCGCAGCTCCCGTCAATAGGAGCGCATTTGAATAATGTGCGAGCGCCTGGACCGGAGCCAATCAGCTGTCGGGGCTCCGTGATAAATCGCAATGCATTATTGATAATAATAATCACGCTGACATGCGCATTTCTCCCCCCCCTTGAGGAGCTGATTTTCCAGAGGCGAAGAATTTGCTGAAGAAGCGGTGGGAAATTAGTCCAGAAAGTCTCCGCTCCGGATGGTTGCGCCATGTCGAGACGCAAGCAAGCCAAGCCGCAGCACATCCACTCGGACGAGCCGGGCTCCTCCGCGCACACTCACGGTAAGAGCAAACTTTACAGCGTCTCGGCTCGGACCCTGGAACCTGTGGATTCTTTTGGGCTTTTTTCCTCAGCCTCAACGGACACGCGGAAACTTTTTAGCTCTGCTGCGCGATGAATGAACTCACGCGAGGATGGAGGAAAGTGGCGAAAGTACGACTCTTTTTTTCCTGGTGTGAACGCAGGTGTTGAACTGCGGCGGCTTTAAACCCAATTTGGACCTTTGTTCATTCACGAGAACCAAAAAATGCCAAATATTTGATCACTTTATTGATACAGCCTTCCGCCTTTGCTCTGTTGTTGAAAACCACAGCCTTTTTTCCCCCATTTCCTGAGCTCCGAGTCAACATTAAAGTCTGTGAACCCTTTAAACTTCCTCCACTGCTCTGGTTTAGTCTCTTTTATATTGGACTGGGTGTAACTAACTCTCCAATCAAACCGTATGAAATGATAGATACGCGTCTCCAAAGCGCAATCACGTGCCCCCCCTTTTAAAGTCCACTCTTTCACCTTTTCCTTCACCTTTTTCCTTCACTTTTTTTTTACTGTACGTGGCCCCCGCGCTGTTCTGCTCGGACCCGGATGAAACATGTGCGTCGAGGGTTCGAAACAAAGGTGCCCCAGAACTGTGTGAAATGTGAGTCTGACCCGAAGGCAATAAATCCCCCCCAGTTTAATGCATGACTGTTTCCTTTCGTACATATGGAGCGGTGGGGGAGGGATGGAGCCCTGGCCTCTGGGTGGGGGTGTGTGGGGGGGTTCGCTTTTGGTGCTGCTGCCATAAAATTAACATCGACTCACCTTTTCTTTTTTTGTTTTGGGAGGGGGTTAAAACAGTGGGTTTCTCAGCGGAGCCTGGTGCGTAATGCGTAAAATGCGTAAAATGCGTAATGCGTAATGGTGTTTGTCTGGTGTTTGTTCAACTCTTGGTGAAGTTTTGGCTGCGCTCGCAAATCAAATGTTTGCCTGACCTCACGTCATATCTGCTCTGCTAAAGGTGACGGGGTCATGCGCCGCCTAGTGGTGAACCAGCGCCATGCGGAATGTTTCAACTGTTCTTTTTTTTTGGTGTAGGTCAGAGTTTTGTCTCTTTTTTTTGGGTTGATCGAATTAACCCGGCGCTGCTTTCGTCACTGAAACCTGGAGCCTGTTTTTTTTTTTTATCACAGTTCGGAGTCGTCGTGGCTCCATTGTCTCAGAAGCAATTAACAAGTCAAATGGCGCGGGCTCATAAAGATGCAAAGTCTCGCTCCTTTTCTCTCCATGCGAAAGTCTTGCATTACCATCTTTATTGTGGCGCTGCGCGTTTCTGTCGACGCTGGAACCGGGCCTGGGTGTTGGCCCCGGGTTTATGTTAAAAAGTAACAGGGGCCTTTATCAAAGCCGGTGCTCAGAAGTGGCCGGTGGAGGTGGCGCTCGCGGTGCGTCAGGGGAGCAGCGCCCTCTGCTGGCCGCAAACACAACAGGCGTTCGAAGCTGAAGTTGGATAAAAGCTTGTAAATGAAAATAGCCTGCACTGCAAAAAGTATTTAACTAGATCAGTATAAACATCTCAATTTGAGCACAATAATCAAAATTGTAGTTGTTTTGACGAGTTAAGAAGTTGTTGGGCATTTGTCCCGGATTATTTCACTTGTTCTGAGATGTTTCTGACTCGTTTCGATACATTTCGTCCTTATTTCAGGTCATTTTCTTTGCCAATGGGGAAAGAAAATTGGTCTCATCTCATTGGCAATTTTACTTCCTTATTTCAAGCGAGATTTACCCTAGAACTGGTCTGAAATGTCAAAACAAGAAACATTTCCTCAATTCAAGTCATTAAAGACAATGCTTGATATTCACTTTTTGCAGTGTGTGTTTTTTTCATGTAAATCTGGTGCACTACAAAAAGTAAATATCAAGCATTGGCTAAATGACTTAAACTGAGGATCTTGTTTTGAGGAAGATTTTTTTGCTTGTTTGAGGACATTTCAGACTGGTTCTATGGTAGCTATCACTTGAAATAAGAAAGTAACACTGCCAATGGGACGAGACGATTTTTCTTACCCCATTGGCAGAGAAACTTACTTGAAAGAACGGCGAAATGTATCGGAACGAGTCAGAAACATCTCAGAACAAGTGAAATAATCCAGGTCAAATGCCCGACTAAATCTTAACTAGTCAAAATAACAAAAATTTGGATTATTATGCTCAAATTGAGACATCTTTTTGCAGTGTGTGTTCTGAGTGTCTTTTCGTGGCTGAACGTTGTGTTGTTTTTTGTTGCAGGCGCAGACCTCGAGGAGCCTGGGAGTGAAGTGAAGCGTCTCCGGATGGACGAGACCAGAGTCTGCAGTGGCTGCTGCGCCGAGTTCTTCGATGAAGCCGAGTTCATTGAGCATGAGAAGAATTGCACTAAGAACCAGCAGGTTGTGATCATGAAAGAGGGAGACGGCTCTGTGCCGGAGGAGTTCTCCCAGGACTCCCCTGATCTCAGTGACCCGGAGGACGGTCAGTCCAGCAGCCACTCTCCACAGACCGGCCCCGAGCCTCCGGACCGCGGCGAGGAGTCCACAGAGGAGACGGCGCAGACAGACCTCTCTGACCTGGCCTTCTCCTCCTCCCCTCCGGACTCCAACGTGACGCTGGAGGCTCTGGCTGACACCAAAGTGGCCGTGTCCCAGCACGTGTCGTCCGCCTCTGCTCAGGAAACGGCGCAGGTGATCCCGCTCATCATGGAGCAGCTGGTCTGTCTGCAGCAGCAGCAGCTCCAGCAGATCCAGCTCACGGAGCAGATCCGAATTCAGATCGCCATGATGACGCCCCACGGTCTCCAAGCAGGGGCCATAGACCCTCTGAAGGCTCTGGGAGCGCACCTGTCCCAGCAGCTCTCGGCTGCAGCTGCTCTGATCGGGAAGAGAACAGGCGGCCAGGCTCTGCCAGTGGAGGCCAAGCCAGGAAAACTCCCTCTGTCTAACGGTGCCGCTGCCACAGCTCTAAAGACTGATGTTTTAAAAGGCATTCCAGATTTGACCGGCCGCCTCCCTGCACTGCTGCCCCAGTCGCCCGGATTCATGGGCTTCCCACCGAGCTTCAACGGGGCAGACGTCGCCAAAAAGGCCAAGGCTAAAATCATCAGCATCCCCACAGAACCCAAGCCCGGCGACTCCATGTACAAGCACAAGTGTAAATACTGCGGGAAAAGCTTTGGCAACGACAGCGCTCTGCAGATCCACCTGCGCTCGCACACGGGGGAGCGGCCCTTCAAGTGCAACATCTGTGGGAACCGCTTCACCACCAAAGGCAACCTCAAAGTGCATTTCCAAAGACACAAAGACAAGTATCCCACTATTCCCATGAACCCCCACCCTGTGCCCGAACACCTGGACAATGTCCCCACCAGCAGCGGCATCCCCTTCGGCATGTCCATCCCCCTGGACGAGTCCAACATGGGCGACCTGAAGCTGCCCCCGTCCATGCCCAGCTTCAAGGCGTTCGACGGCATCGGCGCCGACTGCTTCTCCCAGAGGCCGTCCCCGTCCACCAGCGAAGGCTCTCCCTCCGTGTCCATGTACGGCCCCGACTCGGGGCTGGACCAGAAGGACTCGAAGGACCTGCTCGGGGCCCTGCACGCCCTGAACGGGTCCGTCTCAGGAGAGAGCTCCGGCACCGCCAAGCTGCAGCAGATGGTGGACGGGCTGGATAAGAGGACCAACGACCCCAACGAGTGCCTGATCTGTCACCGGGTGCTCAGCTGCCAGAGCTCGCTGAAGATGCATTACCGCACACACACCGGCGAGCGACCGTACAAGTGCAAGATCTGCGGCCGCGCCTTCTCCACCAAAGGCAACCTCAAGGCCCACTACGGGGTGCACCGCGCCAACACCCCCCTCAAAATGCAGCACTCCTGTCCCATCTGCCAGAAGAAGTTCACCAACGCCGTGGTCCTGCAGCAGCACATCCGCATGCACATGGGCGGCCAGATCCCCAACACGCCCTTCACCGAGAACCAGTTCGAGGCCGGCGACGCCATGGATTCCCCCCTCGCGGACGAGAAATCCCTGGACATGAGCGGGTTTGACGCCGCAATGGAGGAGCAAGAGGCAGAGATGAGCAACGAGAAGGCAAACGACGCGCCTGACCCCGTCACCCCCGCCCTGGGAGAAAGCAGCCCCCCTCCCAACGTGTTCTCCAGTCTAGATGTGCTCAAAAACCTCACGTCTGCGTTGGCGCTGAAACGGCAAACGAGCGCGGCGTCAGACAGCGAGGTCACGCCCCGGGAGTCCCCGAAGAGAGAGCCCGACTATCACAGCGGCCGCAGCCCGGGCGTTTCGGACTCCGCCATGTCGTCCTCCCCCCCCGTGAACCCCGCGGTGATGAGCGGAAAGTTTCCCGGCTCAGAGGAGTTCAGCGCCGTCGGGCCCAAGCAAGAGCCCGACGCCGGCGGGGCCCAAGAGGGAGGCGAGCTGAGCGGGGCCCTCGACCTGACGTCCTCCAGCAGCTTCACCCCCAAAGCGATTAAAGACGAGCCGACCACGCCCTACACCAACGGAGACTACGGCCTGTCGAACGGTACGTGCACACACTTTCAACCTCTTAACTCCCACCTGAACATGGTTTCTGCTGTTCTCCAGATTCTCCAAATCTAAAAGCTTCTTCAAAATAATGACAAAAAACGAGAAAATGAGGATGTAAATTGACAAAAATGACAAAAACCCAGCAAAACAATGACACAAATCCAGCAGAAAAAGTGACAAAAATCCAGCAGGAAAAAGTGACAAAAAAACAGCAGGAAAAAGTGACAAAAAAACAGCAGAAAAAGTGACAAAAAAACAGCAGAAAAAGTGACAAAAAAAACGGCAAAAAAGTGACAAAAATCCAGCAAAAAAGTGACAAAAATCCAGCAAAAAAGTGACAAAAATCCAGCAAAAAAGTGACAAAAATCCAGCAAAAAATTACAAAAATCCAGCCAAAAAGTGACAAAAATCCAGCCAAAAAGTGACAAATCCAGTAAAAAAGTGACAAAAATCCAGCAGGAAAAAGTGACAAAAATCCAGCAAAAAAAGTGACAAAAATCCAGCAAAAAAAGTGACAAAAATCCAGCAAAAAGTGACAAAAATCCAGCAAAAAAGTGACAAAAATCCAGCAAAAAATTACAAAAATCCAGCAGGAAAAGTGACAAAAATCCAGCAAAAAAGTGACAAAAATCCAGCAAAAAAGTGACAAAAATCTAGCAAAAAAGTGACAAAAATCCAGCAAAAAAGTGACAAAAATCCAGCAAAAAAGTGACAAAAATCCAGCAAAAAAGTGACAAAAATCCAGCAAAAAAGTGACAAATCCAGTAAAAAAGTGACAAAAATCCAGCAAAAAAAGTGACAAAAATCCAGCAAAAAAAGTGACAAAAATCCAGCAAAAAAAGTGACAAAAATCCAGCCAAAAAGTGACAAAAATCCAGCCAAAAAGTGACAAAAATCCAGCCAAAAAGTGACAAAAATCCAGCAGAAAAAGTGACAAAAATCCAGCAGAAAAAGTGACAAAAATCCAGCAAAAAATTACAAAAAAAACTGCTAAAAAATTACAAAAATCCAGCAGAAAAAGTGACAAAAAATTACAAAAATCCAGCAAAAAAGTGACAAAAACACATAAGGGAAATAAAAAGTGACGACAATGGCAAAGAGGAGAGAATGCCTTTGGTTTTAGGAGGTTAAACCTGTTTTGTAAAAAAAAAATGTAAAATGGCAATTTGTCTGAGAACGTTGCAATTCCAACTTCTCTTGTCCCGAGTCTACAGTGCACATGTTAAACTGGGCCAGGGGGGTTAGGATTTCAGAAGAAGCGCATCTACTGGGGTTTTCACACTTTTCTCACAATGTAATATTTGACCTCGCCACCAGGCCTGGATCAAGAAACTCCAAAAAACAGTTTGAGGAACGCTGACCTAAAATCAAAGCCACATTTTAATAATTACTCCATACAAGATCAATCAAAGTTTATTTCTATAACAGTGCTTTACATAAAAAAAACATCAACCTTAAATGACATAAAACTGCAAGCATAACAAAACCTAATGGAATGAAATCTGCCCTGTATCTAACGTTTGTGTACTGATTCCAGGTCAGAGTCCCCTGCCCTTCATGAGGATACCCCCGAGCCTGGCCAGTCTGGAGATGAAGATTCCCCCGGATAACCCTCTGGGCGCCCACGGCCTGTTCACCTCTCACATGCCTCAGGGAACGGCCATGGCGTCCAGCGTGTCCTCCGCCCCGCGACGATCCACCAAGCAGCACGTGTGCAACGTCTGCACCAAGAACTTCTCCTCGGCGTCGGCGCTGCAGATCCACGAGCGCACGCACACGGGCGAGAAGCCTTTCGGCTGCCACATCTGCGGGCGAGCCTTCACCACCAAGGGAAACCTCAAGGTACGTTTCCATCTGGATCAAACAGCATAACAGAAAACCATCCTTTGCCACATTTAGCTCAGTCAGCTCCAGAGAAAAGGCTCAGTTTTGGATAAAGGCTGCAAACTGTTACATATTTTTTCAGTACCGGTACTTTACGCTGCAAAAGGTATTTAACTAGATCAGTATAAACATCAAAATCTTAGTTGTTTTGACTAGTTAAGAAGTTGTTGGGCATTTGTCCTAGATTATTTCACTTGTTCTGAGATGTTTGACTCGTTTCGATACATTTCGTCCTTATTTCAGGTCATTTTCTTTGCCAATGGGGTAAGAAAATTGGTCTTATCTCATTGGCAGTTTAACTTTCTTATTTCAAGCGAGATTTACCCTAGAACTGGTCTGAAATGTCCTCAAACAAGCAAAGGAAACTCGGTCCGATCAGGAAAAGTGTCTAAATGAGTGAAAACCGCTCAAAACAAACATTTCCTCAATTCAAGTCATTAAGACAATGCTTGATATTGACCTAAAATATACTTTTTTCAATACCTATACTAAAATATTTTTCATCTAGAACCAGAAAACAGAACAATTATGCTAATTTATTTGCATTTCTTTAAAATGTGTATTATCTATTTGAGCTGAAAAACCAAGTAACTTCCTTTTTAGTGCTGTTCCCGGACCTACACTACAAATATCAAGCATTGGCTTAAATGACTTAAATTGAGGAAATGTTTCTTGTTTTGAGCGGTTTTCACTCATTTAGACACTTTTCCTGATCGGACCAAGTTTGCTTTGCTTGTTTGAGGACATTTCAGACCAGTTCTAGGGTAAGTCTCGCTTGAAATAAGAAAGTAAAATTGCCAATGAGACAAGACCAATTTTCTTTCCCCATTGGCAAAGAAAATGACCTGAAATAAGGACGAAATGTATCGAAACGAGTCAGAAACATCTCAGAACAAGTGAAATAATCCAGGACAAATGCCCAAGAACTTCTTAACCAGTCAAAACAACTAAAATTTGGAATATTATGCTCAAATTGAGATGTTTATACTGATCTAGTTAAATACTTTTGCAGTGTAACAGGTTGTGTAGAACTTAAACCTTTTTTTCGATTCCCTGCTGGCATAGTTAAACTCGGCACTGGTTTTTGAGCCTTTTCCCCGTGATCCACAGGTTGGTGCTTCAGTCCCAGCTCAAACCAGGGCATACTGTACCACTGACTACTTTAAGTTTGATTTGCCCTGAAGAACTTTGAGGTCGAGACCCTTTTTCAGAAGTATTTATATAAAAAGGGCCATTATGGTAATATTGGGTAAAGCAATCGGCAAGTTTATTTGTAGAGCACAATTCATACACACGGCATAGAAATACAAGGAAACAAATAAAATAAAATAAATAAATCAATTATAGTAAAAGGCAAGAATGCAGATGAAATACTTTAAGTTGAAGTCGTATACGCAGGTAAAAAATACTGCACAAAGCCTTATATATCGCACATGGCGTCTTCAATATGGACAAATGTCATTCTTAGCCTCGTTTTGTTCCAAGTTTTTTTAGGATTGTACATTTAGTTGTGCTAAAATGTGAGGGGAAAAAAACAAATTGCACTGGACTTTAGTTTAACCTCTTAACCCCCGCTTGAACCGAGGTGAGCTTTAAAATCTAAAAGCTTCTTGAAAAAAGTGTCAAAATAGCAAAAAAAATGAGACTAAAACAAGGATGTAAATGCAACAAAAAAGTCAGAGTTTTGTAGGTCTTAGATTTCAAGTGAAGCGTTACACTGGCCAATAGGCTGTGAACCTTTACATTTGGGTAAAGCTGAACTGGAGAAAATGCACTTGGTTAAAGCGGGGATTAAGAGGTTAAAACAGATGGAACGTGCTGTTTAAATTGTTTAGTGATGGTCTGGAAGTCGACATCCATTACTAATTATAGAAAATGTGCAAAATCCTCCTCCTTGTCTTGCATTTTGATAAGTAATAATATAAAGATGTTGTTTTTTTGTAAAGTCGTTCCTTCCCGGATCTCAGCCTGTCAGGTCCAATCAGGAGGGAGGGGGAGGAGCTTGATCTTTTACTTGAGAAAATTCCCATTTTGCAAATTAACAATGGTTAAAGAGGGGAGGAATTTGATTGTCTACATTTCAGATTTCACTCAACTCACTTTGCAGACTTACATACTGTCACTTTAATAATTTAATAACTCCACTGTTGAAATTGCAACGACGAAAAACGAGAAGAAAATTAGGATGTTAATTGACAAAAATGATAAAAATCCAGCAGAAAGTGACAAAAATCCAGTAAGAAAAGTGACAAAAATTCAGCAAAAAAGAGACAAAAATCCAGCAGAAAAAGTGATAAAAATCCAGCAGAAAAAGTGATAAAAATCCAGCAGAAAAAGTGACAAAAATCCAGTGAAAAAGTGACAAAATCCAGCAAAAAGTGACACAAATCCAGCAAGAAAAGTGACAAAAATCCAGCAAGAAAAGCGACAAAAATCCAGCAGAAAAAGTGACAAAAATCCAGCAAAAAGTGACAAAAATCCAGCAAAAAGTGACAAAAATCCAGCAAGAAAAGTGACAAAAATCCATCAAAAAGTGACAAATTCCAGCAGAAAAGTGACAAAAACCCAGTTGAAAAAGTGACAAAAACCCAGTTGAAAAAGTGACAAAAATCCAGCAAAAAGTGACAAAAATCCAGTAAGAAAAGTGACAAAAATCCAGTTAGAAAGTAACAAAAAAACAGCAAAAAAGTGACAAAAATCCAGCAAGAAAAGTGACAAAAATCCATCAAAAAGTGACAAAAATCCAGCAAGAAAAGTGACAAATTCCAGCAAGAAAAGTGACAAAAATCCATCAAAAAGTGACAAATTCCAGCAGAAAAGTGACAAAAACCCAGTTGAAAAAGTGACAAAAATCCAGCAGAAAAAGTGACAAAAATCCAGCAAAAAGTGACAAAAATCCAGTAAGAAAAGTGACAAAAATCCAGTTAGAAAGTAACAAAAAAACAGCAAAAAAGTGACAAAAATCCAGCAAGAAAAGTGACAAAAATCCATCAAAAAGTGACAAAAATCCAGCAAGAAAAGTGACAAATTCCAGCAAGAAAAGTGACAAAAATCCATCAAAAAGTGACAAATTCCAGCAGAAAAGTGACAAAAACCCAGTTGAAAAAGTGACAAAAATCCAGCAGAAAAAGTGACAAAAATCCAGCAAGAAAAGTGACAAAAATCCACCATAAAAGTGACCAAAAAGTGACCAATCGAACAAAAAAAGTGACAAAACAGCAACAAAAAAGTGACAATAATCCAGCAAAAAAATATTGTCACTACTATCACTTTAATAATTGAATAATTCCACTGTTGAAATTGCAATATTCAATAAATGTTGGGAATGTTGCATCTAGTTTTGAGTATAATATTGAATGGTTATTGAGGGCCTAAAATGGAATACCGTAATATATATCAATAATACTTTTGCATCCCTTCATTTGAAGTGTAATTCAAATCCAGATGTTGACTCCTAACCTCCCCCCGTCCCGTGTGTCCAGGTGCACATCGGAACGCACATGTGGAACAGCAGCTCTCGCCGCGGCCAGCGCCTGTCCCTGGACAACCCCATGGCCCTGATGGCGATGACCGCGGACCCCAAGCTGCTCCCCTCCTCCAAAGACCTCCCCGCCCCCCCGCACCCGGGACCCCTCCCACCCCCTCCTCCTCCTCCTCCCCCGCCTCCCCCCGCCTCCCACCACCTCAGCTTCGACCCCTCGCTCTGGAACCAGTACGCCGCCGCGGCCTTCAGCGGCGGCCTCACCATGAAGGCCAACGAGATCTCCGTCATCCAGGGGGGGGGCATCCCGCTCCCGGGCAGCCCCGCCGGGGGGGGGGCCCCTGATCGGGTCCACGGGCGGCATGGGCGACATGGAGAAGAACGGCTCGGACGGCGTGCCCAAGCCGCCGTTCCCGCACTTCATGGAGGAGGGTAAAATCGCGGTGAACTAGGCGTGAACTAGCCCACAGCGCAAAGTGAGATCCAGATCAGTCAGGAAAAAGAAGAGAAACATCTTTATTCAGCAGGTTTTTTGTGATCAGACTAGGATTGTTTCAAGAGGCCGGTTTCACTCAAATCACCAAAGAAACGCTGCCATATTGTCATGATTTTTACAAACTCTATCACCAATTTGTTTTGTTTTTTCCGCAAATTGTGTCGAACGAGACTTGAATAACACACAATTAGCGCTCAAAGCTAAAACGGAACAAAATGAGGAAAAACCATGACAAAAACTGAACTTTTATACCTTTTTATATATGGCAACACATCCTAAAACAAACTCAGGGAGATGAAAGGCGATTTTTTTGCGATCTATCGTGGCCTCTTTGCGATACAGTTATTGCGATATTTTAGCCCGATTTTTGAATCAAGTAATTTGAGAATTGAAGGATTGAAACGAGTCCGAAAATGTCTCTCCCTGCACTGGAAAAAATGCCATCTTATCTTAGAAAAATAGCTTGATTTGTGCTTGAAATAAGACTTTTGATGCTGATTTTGACTAGGTTTCGACTCGTCTTGAAATAAGATTTGCCAATGGAACAAGAATTAATTTGCTCAAAATAAGACAGATTAACTTGAACGCTTAAGATAAGACAAAAAAAACCCTGAAATGAGACAAAATGGTTAAAGACGAGAAAAATCTGTCTAGTTCCGTTGTCAAAACCGTATCAAAAGCAGCATTAAAAGTCTTATTTCAAGCACTTTTAAGTCATTTTTGTCTAAGATGAGATTTCATTTTTTCCAGTGTGATAACTAATCTGGATAAGTTTTGGAACCCGGAGTGTTCTATGAATGTCTCTTTATCACATGAGGTACAATCGCCAGAGAAATTAATGTATATTTTTGCTGCGTTTTTTGGTTTTTCAACATTAACTCTCCCTGAACTAATTTTTTGTTTTGTTTTTGTTTTTTAGTTGGAACTTGATATTACTACTGTAGTTGTATTTTATTTTGTATGCGTACTATTATATTCACACATGCGGGTATTTTTTTGTTGGAGTTCCTTCTTTTTTTCTTTTTTTTTTTTTTTTTATCGTTTGTTTCTAAGAGTTTTGAATGTAGAACCTACTTGAAACGACTTTACTGCAGACCGTCTCCTCTGGTACTTTGTTCAAGGATCGGCGACTTTAAACGTCTCGCGGTTTACAAAAAGGAAGTCATTTCTATGTTTCGGAATTTCAAAAGTGTAGTGTGTTTCTGTTTGCGACTACTTGTACTGCGTGCCATAGATTTTATGACATTTTCCCGTCGTTTAAACTTTCACGTGACGTTTTTTCTCCCTTTCGACTCATTTCCAAGTGCCTATGCTGGTCAATATTGTAAACCATAATCGCAGCTAATTTATTTGCGCTTCGTATATTCCGTAGGATTTGTTTGGATTGTTGTTTTTTTGCAAATGTTATCCGTCAGATATTTTCGCGAAAGTGGCCTACGCTTAGGTTCTTGAGCCTGCACTTTATTTCCGGTTTTAAGTTACATGAATTCTCCATATTATTTTACAAAGTTGTGCATCCTTTTTTTTTGCATCTCTTGGTTTGAAATGTCTTCACACACTCAAAAAAAAATGTTGACTTCACTGAATTGTTTCATGTTAATCTACGATGATGATTTGAGTTTGTTTTACGAGCTGTACTTGAATTATTGAGTAAAACCAACATCTACAGCAGTAATTTTAAGTTGGTTTTACAATCTGTACTTAAAATTACTGCGTAAAACCAATATCTACGGCAGTAATTTGAGTTAGTAATTTTAAGTACAGCTTCAAGAACCGAGTAAAACCAACATTGACAATAATTTGAGTTGGGTTTTACTTAGATTATTGAGTAAAAGCAACATCTACAGCAGTAATTCGAGTTGGTTCTTGAAGCTGTACTTAAATTATTGAGTAAAACCAACATCTACAGCAGTAATTCGAGTTGGTTTTACAAGCTGTACTTAAACTATTCACAATGTTGGTTTTACTCAGTAATTTTGAGTTTGTTTTACGAGCTCTGCTTAAATTATTGAGTAAAATCAACATCTACAGCAGTAATTCGAGTTGGTTCTTGAAGCTGTACTTAAATTTCTGAGTAAAACCAACATTGACAATAATTTGAGTTGGGTTTTGCAAGCTGTACTTAGATTATTGAGTAAAAGCAACATCTACGGCAGTAATTTTAAGTTGGTTATACAATCTGTACTTCAAATTACTGAGTAAAACCAACATCAACAATAATTTGAGTTTGTTTTACAAACTACTTAAAATTACTGTGTAAAACCACTATCTACGGCAGTAATTTGAGTTGGTTGTACAAGCTGTACTTAGATTATTGACAATGTTGGTTTTACTCAGTAATTTCGAGTTTGTTTTGCGAGCTCTGCTTAAATTATTGAGTAAAACCAACATCTACAGCAGTAATTCAAATTGGTTCTTGAAGCTGTACTTAAAATTACTGAGTAAAATCAACACAGACAATAATTTGAGTCGGGTTTTACAAGCTGTACTTAGATTATTGACAATGTTGGTTTTACTCAATAATTTAAGCAGAGCTCGTAAAACAAACTCAAAATTACTGAGTAAAACCAACATCAATGATTTGAGTTTGTTTTACAAACTACTTAAAATTACTGTGTAAAACCAATATCTGCGGCAGTAATTTGAGTTGGTTGTACAAGCTGTACTTAAATTATTGAGTAAAAGTAACATCTACGGCAGTAATTTAAGTTTGTTTTACAAGCTGTACTAAAAATTACTGAGTAAAACCAACATTGTCAATGATTTGAGTTTGTTTTACGAGCTGTACTTAGATTATTGAGTAAAACCAACATCTACGGCAGTAATTCGAGTTGGTTCTTGAAGCTGTACTTAAAATTACTGAGTAAAACCAACATTGACAATGATTTGAGTTGGGTTTTACAAGCTGTACTTTGATTATTGAGTAAAATCAACATCTACGGAAGTAATTTGAGTTGGTTGTACAAGCTGTACTTAAATTATTGACAACGTTGGTTTTACTCATTAATTTTGAGTTTGTTGAACGAGCTCTGCTTAAATTATTGAGTAAAACCAACATCTACGGCAGTAATTTTAAGTTGGTTCTTGAAGCTGTACTTAAAATTACTGAGTAAAACCAACATTGACAATGATTCGAGTTGGTTTTACGAGCTGTGCTTAAATTATTGAGTAAAACCAACATCTACGGCAGTAATTTGAGTTTTGTTTTACAAGCTGTACTTAAAATTGAGTAAAATCAACATAAAAAGCAACTTTGAGTGCAGTGACATCAGGATTGTTCTTGTTTATTTTCCGTGTATTTTTCTGTCTTGTAGCATTAATTTATTTATAATGCTTGGGCGTTGAGGGGCAAATTAGTTCTACCTCATTAGATGTCTCCGTGCCCCCCCGCGCTCACTGCACTGTGTTTTGCATGTTCCGATACATTTGTGGAATTGCGATGGATTATCAACCTCAAACCTGCTGAAACGCACAGTAATGATTGTATCACGGGACACTTTACACTCACTGGTTAAAACCTACGCTTAAAGAGTGACGTTTGACCATGTTTTGTCTCCTCTACGTTTTGTTTTACTGAATTACGTACAGTTAACTTAGGAATTCAGATGGAGAAAGGCGACTTAATGTGTTGAAAGTAGTTCTTTGAGTGCGGAGGAACTTGCTGTACATTCCTGAACCAGATATGCATTTGCCAAGTTGTGCCTTTTTTTAGCAAACCGTGTCAAACTGCTTTCAAGTTGTCTCTACAATTCAAGAAAAGTTGAGCCTCGTTTGGCTTGTTTACATTGTAAATGTTTTTTGTTTTTTTTTCTTTTCAAATGTTTTCTTCATGTACATGTTTCTGATTTTGAGAAATAAAATCAGGGTGACTTTTTCAACGTGGCTCTCGGTGTTGTGTTTGTCTCAGAGTTTCCGCAGGCATTAAAAAGCATTAATTCATTAGTCATTAAATTAATTATGCCAAAATTAAGGCCTTCAAAGTCATTGCATCATTTTTCCTTATAGAGACAAAACCCACAGCATTGACTAAACTGCAAAAAGTAATATCTAGAGTTAAAATGACTGGAATTAAGAATATTTACCCTGGTAAGAGTCATTCTGCCAATGGAAGTAGTTTTAAAACTTACAATAAGATAAAAAGATATATTTCAAATACAATGACAGTTATTTAATTTGAAATGCAATAAGGTATTGTTTTATGTGCGCAAATACTTGTTCTATTGGTAGATTATCTTACTTGTACTCGTCACATACTTATTTCATAATTAAATTACAAATTAAATTTGCACTCTTTAGATAGCTGTATCCAGGGCCGGACTGGGACTGAAAACCAGCCCTGGACTCTGGTCAGCCTGGCCCAAATTAGTGTAAATGTGACACTTCCACAGATACATATGTGAACCTCTGACCCCCCGCCTTAACCCAGAGCATTTTCTCCAGTTCGGCTTTACCCAAATCTGAGGTCTTCTTGACTGGAGAGCAACACTGTAACGTCTCATTTGAAAGCTAAAATCTAGAAAAGTGATGGCAACTTTTTGTCATGTTAAAGTTGGGTTTTGCTGCTTTTTCATGACTTTTTTGTGGCTTTTTGGTGTGTTTTCGTCTCTTGTTTTTCATTGTTTTTTTTGTCATGTTTTTGTTGTTTTTTCATCGCTTTTTTCATCGCTTTTTTCATTGATTTGTTGTCATTTTTTTGTCACATTTTGTTGTGTTTTTGTTGCTTATCCAGCACATTTTTGTTTTTGGATGCTTTTCTTTTATGCTTTTAGATTTGGGTAAAGCTCGGTTACGCCCGGGGGTAAGGGTAAAGTAAATTGAGGGGCCAGACCGGTGGCCCTAGAGCCAGTGGCCCTTCTGTGCTCTTCCAGAATACAGGACATATGGCCAGTCCGCCCTGGCTGTAGTGTGTTTTTACGGCATATATTTGTCAACACAAACTATGGTCGTGGAGGGTCAAAAGATGTACGACAATATTCTTAAAATTCAAAACACAAAATTGTATATATTGTTTATTGTTTTGATGTTTAGATATTTCACTTAATTTAAACTTTTTTATTTAATGAGGTCGGCACATGTAAGCTTTACTGCTTCAGCCTTCTCCATTTTGAGCATCCACAATTGTATATGAATGAAACTAAAACTAATTTTACAAAAATATTGTGCTTTCAAACATTAAGCATTTATTATACATTCATTTTAAATACTAATTATATTCTACAGCGTGGGGTCCTGAGTTGTTGGTGATTTTGGTCTGAAACAAAAGCAGCTGCAGCTCTGAAATTTTACACAATCTTTTGCTCTAAAGTTTCCCGTTGTTCCAGTTTAGTTTCGAACATTCCTCCCATTGCCGTTTGAATGTTTCAAAATCATATTAAATGAAAGATGCCTCGACTTTTTTGCATTCGTGGCATTAAAATACATAATTGTGGCACAAATTGAACTCGCCGCCGCCTGTGGAAACCCCGCAGTGCAAAGGCAACAATGACAGATCAGATCATTTGCCTATTGCTGAACCGATCTTCCCTAAAGCGCTGGTTCTGATGCTGACGCGAAGTGCAATGGCCCTCGGCTAAACTGACGGGACGGAAGTGAGGCTGCTAATCCACACCATCCGCTCACGCACACCAAACACACGCAGGCGAGGTCGATGAAGTGTCCTGCTCAAAGACACAACCACAGTCTGTGCCGAACGATCCAGCTTTATGCAGCGATGACGAGCCTCGACCCGAATAAAAACACGATAAGCCTCGATCTCACAATAGAGAGATTCACTTCTGACATTCAGCTCTCAGAAACACTCAGGACAGACAGGAAATGTGCAAACAATTAAATAGAGGAATCTTTTTAGTAGGGCTGAAACGACTAATCGATTATTGAAAGAGTCGACAACTATTTTAGTAATCGATCAATCGTTTTCTGGCTCACACAGACTAAAATGGAGCAAAAATGACCAAAAAAATGTAGTATTTTTGATGAAAACCTACTTTGATTTTATATTTAGGGTCTGTAGTGGTTTGTACAATGTAAATGTCATGAATAGAGCCTTCAAAAAACATTTCCCTTTAGTTTACTCCATCAGCACTTCCTTAACCCCTTAACCCCCGCCTGAACCCAGAGGATCTTTTTCCTCACGTCATCAGATTTTTTTTCCCATCATTTTTTTGTTGGGTATTCAACTCATTTCTGTCATTTTTTTGTCATTTTTTGTCACATTTTTTTCATTTTTTCGTCAATTTTTAATCAAATTTTGGTCATTTTTTTTGTCACATTTCCATCATTGTTTTCGTCTCAGTTTTGTTGCTATTTTCACAGCTTTTTTCCAGAAGCTTTTGGACTGGGGTGAAGCCAAACTGGAGAAAATGTGCTTGGTTCAGGTGGGAGTTTAAGGGGTTAAACAGCGCGATTTAAGCTATAATGTGATTTTTTCAAAAACTACTAAAACTTACTACACCATTCACAGCCAAGCGATTAATCGATTAATCGTAAAAAGGATCGTTGGACTAATCGATCACAATATAATCGTTAGTTGCAGCCCTATAAATTAGAATAACTGCCTTGTATAAAATGTCTCTCTCAAAATGGCTGTAGTGAATGTCTTGAAATAGGCCTCTGTCTCTTTAAGAACCTCTGAGCCTTTAGACACGCCCCCTCCACACGCTGTCTGTGGCATCAGTGGGGAGGGGGTTCTGCTGAGGAGCAGTGGTTGGTTACTCGGCTGGTGACGAAAGCTCGGAGGCGTCTCCAGGAGGTGGGGGCGTTCCTAGGAGGACTCAGGCAAACCTATCCCTAAAATGGCCGCCATCAGAGTTTTTACAGATGACTCAGAAATACGTGAATGTGCCAAGGCAACACTTCAGCCATGTTTTTAATGAGGGAGTGACAGAATAACATGATGGAAAGCTTGAAAAAGTCCATCGTGCATAACACCCCCCTTTAAAACTCCTTACTGAGTTCATCAAACGTTACAATTGCATCACAGATCTTACTTCAGCGCATTAACCTTCGACTCGGCAGCAGTGACAAGAAGAGCATTTCAATATTTTTCAAAGCAGATGTGACAAACAGGACGATGTTCATGTTGGAATTCATTTTCCAGATGAATAACATAAAACTGTACAATAGAACAAGGACGTTTCTAATCCGACTTTTTATGATGTAATAAGAGAGTTTCCCAAGTTTACACATTTCCTTTCAGATAAGTTCCAACACCAATCACCAGTCATCTATTGCAGGGGTTCCCAAACTTTTATGACCGGGACCCCAAAAATGTACACGTAAACAACTTGGGGACCCCATAAAGTTATTGTCTCTTATGCTCTTTTAGGGCAGGCGAACAGTTTAATATGCATGTAAACAGTTTATTTTTAATATTTGAACGAATTTCAACAGTTTTACACACAAAAATATACAATGAACAGTTGCATTTTTCTTTAAATTTATCTTGAAATCTTCTGGGGACCCCCAAACAACACCTCACAACCCCCCGAGGGGTCCCAACCCCCACTTTGGGAACCGCTGGTCTATTATGCTTGGTTGGTGGCCACACCGCCTTTGCTCTGCCCAATCCCGTCAGACCTTGGAAGCTCAGCAGGGAAGGGCCTGGTCGGTACTTGGATGTGAGACCGTTTGGGAACACCAGGAAGCCTAGTGAATGTAGTGAGTGAGTGAGTGAGTGGTTGGTGGTCGGAGGGGCCGATGGCGCAGACTGGTTGCCTCGCTTCCGTCAGTCTACCCCAGGGCAGCTGTGGCTACAATAGTAGCTTACCACCACCGAGTGGATGTAAAGCGTCTTTGAGTGTCCAGAAAAGCGCTAAATAAAACCAATGCATTATTATAATTATTATTAATGATGATACTGCATTTTCATATTTAGTTTCATTTCACTAAAGTATGCCGTTTTCAATCAAAAATACATCAAATTCAATGTCAGAAATGTTTGTTTGTTTGTTTGTTTGTTTGTGTAGTTTATTTGAGCCATTAACATTTTCTCTTTCTCCAGAGTTTCACAATCATACAGTTAATGGAAGCTCAAAGGGAGTCGACTGAAGCAAAAGCTCATAAACGCCGACCCCTTGTTCATGTACGTTACATTTGCAATTCATGATGCTACAGTTATACATTACTTTACATTTACCTTAAATAAACAAAGTACAATCCTCTCTGAGTATTCTATATCAGTGACAGTACACAATTATATACCTGTATGTGTTTGTGAGATAGGTTTTATCTACTGTTGTTACAATTGTCAACATAGAATCAACAGACTTTTGCAGCACCGGCAAACAAGGAGGTTTTACCATTTCATATCATTAACACAGCAATGCTAATGCTAATACAAAATAGTAATACATGTGATCAGGGGCGTAGCACCAAATTCTGGGCCCTGGGTACAAGCTATCTTGGTGGATCCCCGCTCATATTTTATGTTCTTTAACCTCAAAGCAGTTACAATTTCACAGTGTAAGTTCATTTTTTTCTATTATAACATAATTATATATAGCCTAACCAGGTGAAAAAATAGGTCAACCTAAAAAAAAATGCTTCATAAACAAACACATGGATGCGCTTAGTTCATGGTTTGTTTGTTTGTTTGTTATTTTTAAAGGGCCCGAAAATTCATCCATCATTAGCAAAATTCTGTCAAGCAACCATTGTATTTCAGCCCTGTTGTGTTTGATTCTTATAGTATCAATTATGAGGAAATTTAGAAAGTACAATACAGAACGCTTTTTGCAGCACTTTTGAGGGCCCCCGCCCTGCACTGGGCCCTGGGTACTCAGTACCCTTTACCCCCCCAGTCCGACGCCCATGCATGTGATTAGTAGTAATTGTTATTTATCATGACAATTCTTGGTAACACTTTACATTACGGGCCGGTAAGTCTGTGGTACTTATAGTGGTAATTACTAGTAATGACAGTGGTAGTTACAGTGAACTTACAGTGGTAATTACAGTGGTAAGTACTAGTATTTACAGTGGTAATTCTAGGTTATTATTGTGGTACTAAAAATCATAATTACTAGTCATTAGGGTTAGGGGTTAGGAAGACACAGAGTTACCACTTTATCTCTCATTGCTAAGAGATACAGTGGTAACTCTTAGTAGTGAATACATCTATGATACTTATTGGCCATTCAAGGATGCTACAGCAGCAATTCATAGGTAGTAAATGTGGTACTTCTACAAACAGAAGTAATTTCTAGGATTGTGTGACTATAAAACAACATAAAACAGCATTAGGGAAAACAAGAAGTACAACCTTCATTACTAAGAGTTACCACTGTATCTAGAAGTACATACCTCATAATTCTCACTATAGCATCCTTTAAGTACCTAGAATTACCAGTGTAAATACCACTGTAATTACCAAGGACTTACTGGCCCGTAATGTAAAGTGTTACCCAATTCTTCATTAATTCTTGTCATTATCAGTGAACGTCCGATTTCATATTATCGTCATATTGGACTTTATATTCTGCCATCTTGCCACTTCCTTGTTGTCATTACTATCCACTATTTGTTATCGATATTGGATCAATGACATGTCCAATGTGTAAACCCTCTAGTGAGGTGGTGTTAAAAAGCCAGAGTGTGTACTGGCCTGTTGAGAGTGGGTGGAAGCCCCGCCCAGCTGCCCTGACCAGTTGACTTGGTGGATGATGTGTACCTCCTATACTGTGTGATGTTAAAAAATATTGTCTCGAAATCCTCTCGTCCCCTGGGTCTCGACCCCCACTTTGGGAACCACTGCTCGAGACCACCCTCCTGGAGCTTTACCCTGTTGTGCATGTTTTACAGTAAAATAACAGGGAAAAAACAAAACAAACTCCTCATGAAAAGCCTCACCCACATGGTTTGGGAATCCAGCCCGGGCCCTTCGTGCTGTGAGTCCTCTGAGTTTGAGAAGCACCGCCCTGAGGCACAACATGGCCGACTCGAATGTACTTTCCCTGCTTTACATTAATGCTTCTTCCTCTGACCCAGCTATGAACATATTTTCTCTGTTCTTGAGCTACACCTGGAGACATTAATCCTGCCCTTTGCATTTTCAATGACTTCATATTTGCATGCAAAACATAAGCTCGCCTGCCCTTGCTCTGATTTGGGTTTTTCTTGCCTTAAGCAAGAGTTGCCTGAAGGTAGGATGTGTAATAAAGTACACGCAAAACCTCCCGAGAGGCTTGACCTCAGTCTGACGTTCAAAACATGGGCAATTTAGTTCATCTGGCGACATTAGGCCAAGTCTCGCGTCATTGGAATACTTAAAATGAGCATTTCTATTAAATAACAATACATTACAATTGAATGATTCATATAGTGCATTACTATACTGTAAACCAGATCATTTAGATAAAATAGCCATATTTTCATTAGCATATAATCTAATATTTTATTGTAGCCTGTGTGTGCTACTTTACCAGAGCGCCATTATTTGTTTGTAGTTTGATGAATTTCATTTTAGCAATTCTTTTTTTTTTTTTAACACCTTAACTCCCATCTGAACCAAGCACTTTTCCTCCAGTTTGGCTTTACCCCAAAAGCTGAGACGAAAACAATGATGGAAATGGGACAAAAAAGTGACGAAAACATTGATGAAAAAGTGGCAAAAATGTCACAAGAAACTGACGAAAAAATGACAAAAAATGTGACAAAAATGTGACAAAAAAATAACAAAAATGTGACGAAAAAATGACAAAAATGTGATAAAAATTGACAAAAATGTGATAAAAATGTGACAAAAAAATGACAAAAATGTGACAAAAAAAATGACAAAAATGTGACAAAAAATGACAAAAATGTGATAAAAATGTGACAAAAATGTGACAAAAAAATGACAAAAATGTGACAAAAAAATGACAAAAATGGGACAAAATTTGACAAAAAAAATGACAAAAATGTGATAAAAATGTGACAAAAAAATGACAAAAATGTGACAAAAAAATGACAAAAATGTGACAAAATTTGACCAAAAAAATGACAAAAATGTGATAAAAATGTGACAAAAAAATGACAAAAATGTGACAAAAAAATGACAAAAATGTGACAAAATTTGACAAAAAAAATGACAAAAATGTGATAAAAATGTGACAAAAAAATGACAAAAATGTGACAAAAAAATGACAAAAATGTGACAAAAATTGACAAAAATGTGATAAAAATGTGACAAAAAATGACAAAAATGTGATAAAAATGTGACAAAAAAATGACAAAAATGTGACAAAAAAATGACAAAAATGTGACAAAAAAATGACAAAATGTGACAAAAAAATGACAAAAATGTGACAAAAAAAATGACCAAAAATTGACCAAAAAACGGCAAAAATGTGACATAAATTTGACAAAAAAACTACTAAAACTTGACAAAAATTGACGACAAAAATGTGACAAAAAAATGACAATAACTTACAAAAATGAGTTGAATACCCAACAAAAAAATGATGGGAAAAAAACGTGATGACGTGAGGAAAAAGATCCTCTCGTTTCAGGCGGGACTTAAGAGGTTAAGAATTATGTCGGCGACTATTTCTATTTCTCACGGACCCGAGCGGGGGTCACGAATCCCTTTTCCTGTTAAAATGGGGGTTGCGGCGTCTAAAGGTTGAGAACCACTGCTGTAAACTGATGTATCGCATATATTGCTGTTTGTGACCTCAGCTGAACCTCTGCCACTCCAAATC
>NC_136868.1:2721591-2784091 GCF_951799975.1 Gobius niger
CTTGGATGGCTTTGGATGTCAAAATGTGCCAGTAATATCATATATAGGCATTAAAAAGCCTTACATTTGACCCGCTGCCACCTGAAGCCCTGTTGTTGTTCCTGCAAATTTACTACAGATTAGCTGTCTGACTGACTAATGTTATAATCATTTAGTTTTGTAAAGTATTTGTAGATCACATGCTTTAGTAATGCATTAATGGAAGTGCCTTTTTCATATGGGGTAGACATGGTTTATGCCCAGTTTAGACACAACTTCATCCAATTTACTCCTATTTAACTTCTCAGATCCTGATTTAAACATGATCTTGGAGATACTTGGAAGGTCAAATATCTTATGAGACACAGTAAAGTGAAGATTACTGCGCGGATTTTGAACTACTCCTGGTATTATTACGCCTTACAATATAGTTTTATCCGCTTTGAAAATCCACATTGTTTAATTTTGTGTAATTATACTTTGTAGTGGAACACTTCACGTAACCATATTTAAATAGGGAAAATGTGGAAGAGCTTGGTAGCTTCTATCTTGACCTGTTTTGGAGCTATAGAGGAGAGAGGGAGAGGCTAAATGCTAACGCCGTCTGCGCTGTGTTTACGTGACTGAAGGCACGGGGGAAGATCAGACAGGTCCTAAAGAACTCGTCAAAGCTCAGGTAAGAACATATCTCAGTATGGAAAAACGGTGGCCTGTTCCTTTAAACTGCACTGTAGCCTGATTCAATTTGGATGATGTTACTGCAAAGAGTGGGGTTTGCAGAAACACATTCTCTTCATTAAATGCAATGGAAAGCTCTTTTTGCTTTAAAGGGACTATACGGAGTTTAAAAATGTTAAAAGTAAGTATTTTCATCCCCTACATGTTTCAACAATGTCCTGATGTGTAGAATGAGCTCAGACCTGTTCACCACAGCCTCTGAAATCCTGCACTGTCACTGAAAAAGGTGTTAATTCGGGTCGGAAGTGCCGTCATGCACGAGCTTAATATAGAAGCTGCAGTTACACATAAGACCTGAGGTGGCAGTAGTGAGCAAAAAAAACTACTAACTTGCATCCAGCCCTTTTAATTAATGCTTTTATGATTTATTTATTTTTGTCGCAGAATATTTCAACACTGTTTCGATTTATTCCTTCACTCATGATAGATTGACAGCTTGTTCTGGAATGTCCCAAGACTTGGAATATTTTGCACCTTCACATTCATGTTCAGTCAATGTCCATGCATGTGTGTGTGTGTGTGTGTGTGTGTGTGTGTGTGTGTGTGTGTGTGTGTGTGTGTGTGTGTGTGTGTGTGTGTGTGTGTGTGTGTGTGTGTGTGTGTGTGTGGTGGCTTTAGGAAACATCTAATCCAGACGTTATCACACTCTTCACATGTGCCGTCTCATAAGATATTTGACCTTCCAAGTATCTCCAAGATCATGTTTAAATCAGGATCTGAAAAGTTAAATAGGAGTAAATTGGATGAAGTTGTGTCTAAACTGGGCATAAACCATGTCTACCCCATATAAAAAAGGCACTTCCATTAATGCATTACTAAAGCATGTGATCTACAAATACTTTACAAAACTAAATGATTATAACATTAGTTAGTCAGGCAGCTTATCTGTAGTACATTTGCAGGAACAACAACAGGGCTTCAAATAGGGCTCTTAAATATATCACTGACACATTTTGACATCCAAAGCTAAATTGGACACAATGGAGAACTTTTGATTAAATGACTGTGTAAAATTTCAGTCAGAGCTGCAGCTAAATTTGTTTTAGACCAGAGTCTTTGTGTTTTTGAGCTCTGTCTTTAACATATTGAGGCGGCACTCTGGGGATTTAGCTGTACCAACAATCCAGACCATTTTCCATGATCTTTGTAGGACCACAGTGTATTCTATGTTAGAGCTATGGGCACAGGCTGTGGCTCGCTTGAAAGGGGAGACTCTAAGCTCTCCGTAGGTGAGAACAGTTTAATTCTACGTGTCCTTTCCATGTGAAGCCGCTTTGTCAAACGCTCCAGAGAGCGAGAGAGAAGTGTCGGCTCTACAGCTGTAACGCAATAACAAACAGCTCTAACGCAATAATATATAGAAAATGTCCAGATCGTCCCAGTTTCAATCAGGTTTAATGCTTTTAATCTCTTTACCCTCAGAAGCACGTTTTCACTAGTTTGTCATTACACAAATCTAAGCTTCTTGAAAAAAGTGTCACAACGCAAGGAAAAAGATTTGCTCAGTTATGTAGGTCTTAGCTTTCAAATGAAGTGTTAAACTGGCCTTTAGGCTGTCAGCTCTCCTGCAGACAGGAAGCTTTTAGATTTAGGGAAAACTGAACTGGAGAAAATGCACTCGGTTACGGCCTTAATTTTGCCATATTTCATATAATGACTTTAAATGCAACAACAACAAAAAGTTAAATGTGCTTTATGCAACATTTTATGTGGGGAAAAAAAGTTGATATTTGTTTGTATTTGCAGTGACCCAGTGACTGTATGACTTTACTTTCATCACAGTGGTCTCTACTAGGGCTGAAGGATAGCCTGGCATCCAGACTAATCTCCGATGTTTATTAATTAATAAACAGGAGACTAGTCCGGCGACCCTGTCGTAGAAAAGCTACTGCTGGAGGCGGGACTAATGTGGGACGACCGAAGCGCAGCAGCCAATGAGAACAGAGCAGATGTGACGACAGAAACAGCGACAAGAAAGTTGTATCATTGGGATATTAACAATGGCGCTCCTGCCACACGGAGTTCAGGAAATGACTTCTGTCGTTTATGTCAGAAAAACTTAAGAACACAAGCAAACCGGAGCATTACGGGAAGTGGTCGCTTGTGTTGAAAAACTACAAAACAAAGGCGCAACAACGTGACGCCCGTTCAGGGAGCTGCTCTGATTGGTCGGTAGGCTCCATATCGCTGCGTCACTTCCTTTGAAAGCGCGTGTTGCCAGACCCTCTTCTGTAAAGAAGCGGAGTCTGGTTGGCGAGACTAGCTGAATGATATATCGTTATCGTATCGATATTGAGACATATATCGAAAAAGAAGGATATAAACAATATAGATTTTCATCAATAAAACTGCACTCTTTTGTATTATGATTTTATTTTTCTGAAAAATGTTTGGTTTTCACCTAACCCATACTTATATCGTATCGTATCGATATCGAGATATCTGACATGAATATCGAGATATGAAATTTTGTCCATATCGTTCAGCCCTAGTCTCTAGAATCAATTGTTTGGCAGGTTTTCACTGCAGACTCACTCTCACCAGAAAACCTACAAAACAACTACAAAACAACTAGCCCTGGAGTGTTGTAGAGACCAACGTGATGGAAAGCACTGGCACCATGCTGACCACTCATACAGCTGTGTCCCTACAAGGTCAAACACGCTCAGATATCAACTTCTTTTTTCCACATAAGAAGTTGCATAATGCACCTTTAAGGATGTTTAAAGAGTTCTTCCTTATGTAATGTAAAACTACCTGACGCGAGTACGTGATGTATAATCGAAGGGCAAAAGCTAAAATAACACTGTGTGAAGTGAATGCCGTAAAGATGATGAATGATGTAACCAGAGTTTGAATGGAAAGAAAGATTAAATTCCTACTGGATGAGTCTGTGCAGCATCAGGGCTGGTGCATATGGAGCTGCACCTGTCGTCCGAAGCGCTCCCGTCCCGCAGCCGGATCTCTCTGTACATCTGCTGTCCCGCCTTCAATATATTCATCGGCAACTTATCTGCAACATCCAAGGAACAGGAGAGGGAGAGGGCTTTCTATTTGGGTCTCACTCGGCGTTTAATCAAGCAGTTTGGATCGTAATATGTAAAAGTGAGGATTACATATGAGAAGAAACAAAAGCAAGGCTGTGCTGTAACTGTGCCAGAGACGGTTCACTGTTGCATTATCTACGCAGTGTTATGCAAACTGTGTGGGACGCACTTAGGAAACTTGAACGAGAGTCCTTTTCGACACAGAAAGTTTTTAATCTGTGAGTAGTTTTTTGCATTTGTGAACTCGTTCCTCTCGCTGTGGCCATCGAGCTTTTAGCCCAGGATTGGCTTTGTTTTGTTTTCTTCTCGAAGAGTAACCTCCGCTTCTCTCCCACTTCCTAACTTTCTTTCTGCTGCTTGAAGTTATATATTTGAATTTTAGAAAAGGAAAAAAAAAATCTCATATTAGTCTCTCCGGAGCAAAAGACTATGAAAACTATGAAAAAAGTGCGGCTTATAGTCCGGAAAACACTTTTGTGGAAACGGGCCAAACTTTTGCACAGTTTTAAGTCACCATTCTCTTTTTGTTTTAGGCTGTGTTCACAATAATGAAAATAACAAAACGGTCAGTCAGATGCGATGGGCCATATGCACAGTGACCCCACGTGATTTCCGCCTGGACAGTAAACCAGACGCTGTCCTTTCTGTCCGTTATCTCTTCCCATTAAAAATGAGCAGGTCCCACAGAAATGAAGCAATAGCTTAAAGGGGGGGGTATTATGCAAAATCAACTTTTTCAAGCTTTACATCATGTTATTCTGTCATTCCCTCATTAAAAACATGCCTGAAGTGTTGCCTTGGCACATTCACATATTTCTGAGTAATCTGTAAAAACTCTGATGGCGGCCATTTTAGGGATAGGTTTGCCTGAGTCCTCCTAGGAACGCCCCCACCTCCTGGAGACGCCTCCGAGCTTTCGTCACCAGCCGAGTAACCAACCACTGCTCCTCAGCAGAACCCCCTCCCCACTGATGCCACAGACAGCGTGTGGAGGGGGCGTGTCTAAAGGCTCAGAGGTTCTTAAAGAGACAGAGGCCTATTTCAAGACATTCACTACAGCCATTTTGAGAGAGACATTTTATACAAGGCAGTTATTCTAATTTACTGCATTTACAGACCAACAGAAGGTTTGGTCATCATTGTAGTGTGATATAGACTGGTGCTATGTGACTGAGGACAGCGAGTAAAAGTTCGGATGTGACGGAGCAGGTTCGAAAATATTACATGAGACGTAACGACTTCACTGGAGGAAACTCCGTGTTCATAACGGTGGATGTTTTTGTCTTGAGGCTAACGCGGCTAACGAGGCTAACACAAAATAAAAAATAAAACTAGCGCAAAGTTTTGAACGAGCCTGCGCAAAAAAGAATCGTCCTGTTAGTAGTTTAAATAATATTTAATTGTTTACATGTTATATTATAATTTTTCAACACTAGCCTTTAGCTCTAAGATAAAAGCTCCGCCCCTTACGACAGCTGGCGTTTCCTTTGGGGCAGGATTCACAGAGAACATGATGTTTGTAACACGTTGCTGTGACTCCATCAGCAACTCGTTGTCCTTAAAGGAACAGGCCACCGTTTTTCCATACTGAGATATGTTCTTACCTTAGCTTTGACGAGTTCTTTAGGACCTGTCTGATCTTCAGTCACGTAAACACAGCGCAGACGGCGTTAGCATTTAGCCTCTCCCTCTCTCCTCTATAGCTCCAAAACAGGTCAAGATAGAAGCTACCAAGCTCTTCCACGTTTCCCTTATTTAAATATGGTTACGTGAAGTGTTCCACTACAAAGTATAACTACACAAAATTAAACAATGTGGATTTTAATAATACCAGGAGAAGTTCGAAATCCGCGCAGTAATCTTCACTTTACTGCGCAGTAATCTTCACTTTACTGTGCGGATGCCAAACTACTCCTAGTATTATTACGCCTTACAATATAGTTCCCCCTTTTATCCGCTTAGAAAATCCACATTGTTTAATTTTGTGTAATTATACTTTGTAGTGGAACACTTCACGTAACCATATTTAAATAGGGAAAACGTGGAAGAGCTTGGTAGCTTCTATCTTGACCTGTTTTGGAGCTATAGAGGAGAGAGGGAGAGGCTAAATGCTAACGCCGTCTGTGCTGTGTTTACGTGACTGAAGATCAGACAGGTCCTAAAGAACTCGTCAAAGCTAAGGTAAGAACATATCTCAGTATGTAAAAACGGTGGCCTATTCCTTTAACCAAATCCTGAGCTTCTCTATATTTGTGTGGGAACCTGCTAATTGTGAATGTAAATGATCAGCGACAGGAAGTCCAGCGTCGGGCTGACTGTCCAGGAAGACGTCACGTCTTCCTGGACAGCCTATGGCCGCTGGCTGCTCTGCTTCGAGACGACGACTCTAGGGGCCGCCATCGCTGTAGTACCTCCATTTAGCCGCTAGTCTGCACTTTAAAATATTAAAAACAACTTTAAAGCTTGGTTTCTAATTTTCCTAAACTTTCTACAGTTAGATGTTCCTCTCGTGTTAATGCTGGGTTAGTTACAATAAAAGAATGGCAAACGGGGAGGAGAGAGGAGGAGATTTCTCTTATTTCTTACAGTCTGTGGTCAGATGGGATCCCTCATCATCTCATGGTCTCTAAAGTGATTGTGCACATATTTTCTTTCGACTGTCTTTGATAAGCTCTTTGTTCTTGGGTTTGAGAGTCACACAGGTGGTCTCCCCGCTGTTTCTTGCATTAGTCCAGTTAAACGAGAAAAACACATTTGTCTCTTTGACATTAACTTTGGGTTTGTGTGTTGCAGGATTCGCAGGATGAAGACCAGACTGGGCTGCTTGTCCCACAAATCGGACTCCTATAGTGACTTTAGCGAGTTCCTCCCGCCGGCTCATGAGACCACCGCCCGATGTCAGAAGTGAGTTTACACAACTTTAAAAAACGGACAAGATTAATTAGGAATGCTACATGTGCTAGCTTTAGCTATGACTGTCGTTTTTGTTTTAAATTTGCTTCTGCTGTACAATTAAAAGCAGTTCTGAAAGATAAGAAGGACCAAGACCATAAAGACATTTAAAAACCATTAAAAGAACTTTAAAATCGATCCCGAAACACACGGGGCCAATGCAGCGATTCTCAAACCGGTGTAATGTGGTCCCGCCTCCTGGTCTTCGTCAGGACTCGAGCTGCTGTAAACCTGAGATCCTCTTTTTGTGAAGACCAGAGAGCAGGGCATTACAGTAGCGGATACGACTGGTGATAAAAGCATGCATGAGCGTCTCCGTGTTGGCCCGAGAGAGAATGGGGCGACTCTGGCTATGTTCTTTAGATGGTAAAAACCTATCTTTGTGATATTCTTAATGTGTGGAATAAACGCCAGCTCAGAGTCAAAGATCACACCCAGGTTCTTCACCTGTGAGGAAGGATTCATAGACACTGACTGTAGTTTGGGTAAAAGTCTCTCTCTCTGGGCCTCAGGGCCGATGATTAACATTTCAGTTTTGTCCTGGTTAAGACAGTGTTCTGCCATCCAGGATTTGATCTCTAAAAATGCAGTTAAAAGTGCTTTTGCCTGGTGTCATCTGGAGACATGGAGATGTATAACTGTGTATCATCAGCATAACTGTGAAAGTTGACTCCATGTCTCCTGATGACATCACCGAGAGGGAGCATATACAGGTTAAAAAGCACTGGGCCTAAGATTGAACCCTGGGGCACACCACATGTGATTCCATGGACCTTAGAGGAGCAGGTATCCACACTCACCATGAACGTCCTGTCTGTGAGGCAGGAAGTAAACCATTTGTGTTCAGCACCGGAGAGGCCGATGTGTTTTAAACGAGTTAAAAGAATAGTGTGGTCGACTGTATCAAAGGCTCAGATCCAGGAGAACCAACACTGTGACCTTCTGTGAGTCATAGTTTAATCTAAAGTCATTTAAAATCTTGAAGAGGGCGGTCTCGGTGCTGTGGTTTACCCTAAAGCCAGACTGGAATTTCTCAAGGACATTTTGTGCGGTAATAAAATCATTAAGTTGGATAATGAACTCACGTGAACCCAGTCTGTCACAATGAATGGATTTTGAGATTACATCCGGCATGTTCCATTCACGGCGTTCTCTTCTCGGAAATGGCCTTGTTTGTAGCTAAAATCATGTTCTACATTCAGGCAGTGCACGCCGCTGCGAGGAAAAGATAATAGATAGATATTCCCGGCGGCAGCTCCATAATAAATTCACTTTCTGTTGTTGGCGATTGATGAGACGCGGCAGCTGCTTCCTGTTTGTTTCCCCTTTTACGCACAATCCATTTACTGCTGTTTTTCAGACTGTCCACAGATGAGGTGGTGCGATGGTCCGAGTCCTTCAACGATCTCATCTCACACAAATGTAAGTCCGAGTCCCAGATTTATTCTCCCCAACAGGACTCATGTGAAAGTACTCCTGTTTCTCGCATCATAAATCACACGCAAGACAAAAAAAAAAGTAAACCAACCGGAGAGACAGCCCTGAAGTGGATTTGTATGACAGGTTTTCATTTTCGGCCAGTTTAAAGGGATATTTCAGGATTTTTGACATAGGGCCTCATTTCCTAGTTATCCAGAGTGTTGTTGATTTCTGCACTGCAAAAAGTAAATATCAAGCGTTGGCTTAAATGTCTTGAATTGAGAAAATGTTACTTGTTTTGAGCAGTTTTCACTCATTTAGACTTTTTTCCTGATCTGGCCAAGTTTACTTTGCTCTTTTGAGGACGTTTACGACTAGTTCTGAGGTAAATCTCACTTGAAATAAGGACAAAATGTATTGAAACGAGTCAGAAACATCTCAAAGCAAGTAAAATCATCTGGATCGAAAGCCCAGCTATATCTTTCCTCGTCAAAACATCTCAAATTCTGATTATTATGCTCAAATTGAGACTTTTATACTAATCTAGTTCATTAGTTTTTCCTGTGTGGATTTTTCTGGAGTTTAGTTGTGCTAGGCTAATGCTAGGCTAGTGCATGTCTATGGTAACTAGTAGTGATGGGCGAGTGAAGCCCTGTAACACTTTGAGGCTTTCTTAGCAAAAAAGTGTCGTACGCTTCGAAGTCTCTGAGCCGTTTCATTCTGTTTGAACTCTGACCTCTTGTGGACAAACTTTATTTTATCGTGACTTATCACAAACACGACTGAAGCACCAACACGATCATGTGGAAGAGAAGTGTGACCATACGGGGGCGCAGGGGTGCATTATCTTACCAAGATGTTACCATTTAAAACCAACAACGCCAGCCCAGCGTTATACCGGGCAAATGAAAGTATCCCCGCGCTTAAGGCACCACAGGTTCGTATTAACTATGGACCGAGACAGTTTTACAGTTGGTCAATTTATTAACACGTTTTCGTTGCTTTGACTTTGAAACATAGTTCTTTTGGTTCAGACACATCGTTTACGTTCCTTCTCACGGTCCATAGACAGGTTCACAGTTCATTGATTCACAGACAGGTATCATTTCGTGTAGTTGTCAGGTTTTTCTAGCCTTTTAACGGGCGGGTTCCCACACCTGACGTGAGATGGGCTCACTACTGAAGTTAGGAACAGGAATTTACTCTAGAGCCAGGAAGTTGTCTCCTTTTATTGACTTCATTTGTTCGTTTCATTAGTAAAAAACCTTAGTGGAAACAGAAAAGAAATTCCCAGTAAGTAAAAATACAAACACAAGTATTCAGTACAAAATCTAACATTTTTACCATGCATTTTAAATCCTGGAGTTCACAGCATTTTATGTAGATTACGGATAAATATTTATGATTTTAGCACATTTTACCCTTCACTTTTATAAATGTTTTAAGCCTTTAAGGATTTTAACTTTTACACTCTTAAACTATGAATTAAACTTTTTACACAGTACATTATAAACGCTACATTATTTATGCTTTTAACAAGTTTACCACAGTTAAAATGCAGTGATGAATTACTAAACTATACATTAAACCCAGGTAAACCACATAAAAAAAATCAATATTTACAAAATACCACTGAACACAGCATTAACACAACAGAAGCACGCACTGGCGCTTACTGGCCGTCTCTTCAGGTTTTTAAAAGTCCGTTCCCGCTCAGCGTTTTGTGTTGGTTTAGAGTCTTTTGTTGAGTTTTTTAGGAGTTTTCCTGTGCTCCTGCCGTGGTGTTGGGCTGCTCCCGGTGCATGACAGTGGAGTGAGTGAGAGTCATTTTGAACAGTCCAGGTGTGTGCACCTGATTGCAAATTGGTCCCACCTGGCCTCAGACGAGGAGGGCGGCAACCAAACGGGGAGGGGGCGGAGGAGAGGGCAGATCACCGCAACAGTCAGTCCAATGCACAATGTCCATGTTACCGGTCCGACACGAGCCTCGACCACCACGAGACGCCGTGTGGTGGAGGAAGGGCCAGGTGACAGACACGAGACAGGGAAAGGGAGGCTCTCCCGCCGACCAGCAGCCTAGGAGGTGACAGTATAATTAGTCTAACAGTATAAATCTACTTACAGGGACACTAAACGTGCACATACCGGGTGGCTGTGACACATCCAGACACACACACGCGAGGGCTACAGCCGCGACGCCGACCTCGCACAGCCCAGAAGCTACAAACAATGCTAGCGTTAGCTCAGCGCACAACTGATAGTTACGAACAATAATGATCTCGTTGCCTTTCCTCGTTCTTAGCGACAATCTTCATACATGTTACACTACGAGGCTCTGACAGCCATGCTAGCTCCTGGTCGGCGGGTGACGTCACGGAGGGGAGCGGTCAGGTGGGACGAACAAAGGGGAATGCTGCCCTATTTATACCCCGCAGGCAACCACGTATCATTCATACGGCCACAGAAGTTTCAAACAGACGTGTGGCTGGTTCATTATTTGCAGCCTGATATTGGTGTTTAAATGATCAAATCAATCATAGGCCGATAAATTAGAGTCATTTTCTTTAACGTGGGTCTGTGGGCGGAGCTCCAGTGGGCGGGGCCTCAGTCACCTCTGCTGCTCAAGGGCAGGACATCAATGCGCGATCTTTGTGTTTCATTCAGTCAGCTTGTTTTGGCACTATTTGCCGTAGATGGAGCTCCTCACGTTTCCCTCGCCTGATCAGCTCCACGTCTGCTTTAGTCACTGTTCAAAAGCAGGACTTTGTAAAGAATAAAGAAAATACAAAATGTATTCTGGCTCACAGCCTGTTTCGCCACATGAACGCAGTTCACTGGGAAATGGGGGAAATACAGCACATTTATTTATCCATCACTAATGATTTAGTGCCGAGTTTTTTGGCCATCAATAGTAACTCGTAGCCTGCATTAAAAAACCTCTTCAAAATCATGGGTTAGCAGCTAGTTTAGCAACATTAGCCTGTATCTTGTAAACACTGCAGACGCTGCAGCACGAACAACATGTAGCTCTGGTTAAATCCAGCTCAGATTTAGGGAGTTTCGTCTGTAATAAAGTCAACTCTATGTGGAATATTGTATTTACACTAAAGAATTCTCCAGTTTGTTGCTGTTTCCTCTGCTCAGCTGAGAGGAGCGCCCGCCACCTAATTAACACATGGAAGCAATATGGTCATGGAAAAAAGGTAGAATAGCTAATTCTATACATAATTGTTGAAATATATATTGGTAAAACTAAATATATTGTATTTGGAAACAAGGAAGTAAACAAACCAACTCAAAATTGGGGAGGTAGAAATTGAAAGGGTGTACGTAACAACGTTTTTGGGAATCAATATTGATGATAAGTTATATTGGAAAGCGCACATGAATACACTAAAGACTAACATTTCTAAAATTATTGCCATACTATGTAAAATAAAAACCTCTGTGAATCAAAATGCATTATATATACTGTACAATTCCCTCATCCTTCCATACCTTAGCTATTTTGTGGAAATATGAGGGAATTTCTTATTGCAAAAGAAAGCAGTTGGCTCCAACAAATCCACTTTTAAATACCTTAAAATTGCATGATCTTGTTGATGTTTACACAGCAGTGGTGATGTACAAAGCTCACAATCTCAGGCTCCCTCAGTGTTTACAGGAGATGTTTCAAACTAGAGAATCTAGATACAACCTTAGAGGAACTGATCTGCTCAGAAATACTAAGAGGAGGTGTTTATCAGTCAAAGGCGTTAATCTATCGAACGGTTTATTCAACTTAAGGCTCCAAAACTATTAAAGCATTTAAGAAAATGTATAGTTAAACATGATAGAGAAGTATAGAACACTTGAATGAAGATCAGAAAAGAAAAGAAGTCGAGGATCATAACATCATTTTGATTGTTGAAGTTTAAGTTTTGTGCTTAAGTGTTTCCATCGTTGGTATTAGAGAAAGTGTATAATGTGTCTCTTTGGACGCAGAGACACAGATGTAAAGGGGGTTTAGGCAGAATAAGTCTTGGCTTCAGCCAGGGGCGGACTGGGACTGAAAAACAGCCCTGGACTCTGACCAGCCTGGCCCAAATTAGCGTAAATGCGACACTTACACAAATACATGTTTTAACCTCTTACCCCCCGCCTTAACCAAATGCATTCTGTCCTCTTTTGAAAGCTAAGACCCACAAAACTGACCTTTTTCCTCGCGCTGTTGCTGTGTTGTGTCACCTTTTGTATGTTGTTTTTTCATTTTTTTTTTCATTTTTGTCACATTTTTGTTGAGTTTTTGTTGAATTTTTGTTGAATTTTGGTTGAATTTTGGTTGAATTTTTGTCACATTTTTGTTGAATTTTTGTTGAATTTTTGTTGAATTTTTGTCACATTTTTGTTGAATTTTTGTTGAATTTTTGTCACATTTTTGTTGAATTTTTGTCACATTTATGTTGAAATTTTGTCACATTTTTGTCACATTTTTGTTGAATTTTTAATTATTTTTTCTATCATTTTTTGTTGTGTTTTTTTGTCCGTGTTTTTCTCTTTTTCTCGCTATTTTGATGCTTTTCTTTTTAGCTTTTAGATTTGGGTAAAGTTCGGTTGAGGCGGGACCGGTGGCCCTCGAGCCAGTGGCCCTTCCAGAATGGACATATGGCCAGTCCGCCCCTGGCTTCAGCCTAAACCCTTTTTGGTCAGGCATCATTTAGCACTTAAATTCTTAATGAGAGAATAAATTAACTAACTAAATATGATTAAATAAATAGAGCTTTACTTCAATCATTGCATTTCTTACGTCTCATGCTCTCCCCCCCCGTTATTTTACCTCACGTAAACAGAAATAAACTTAAGCACAGTCCTGGCCACAAACTGATGCAACCAACGAGCCACATAATGACCAGGAAATAAGAGCGCAGCCGAGAGGACCTTCCTGTCCTTCTAATAGCTGCTGTTCTAACACCAGCACCGCTTCTTAAGACAGACTTATGTAAAGCTGACGCCGAACACCTCATGACAAAACATGACTCATGTCCTTGCATCCGTGACCTCCGCGACGACCTCTTGGCGCTAACGGCTCGACGAAGGCGCTCTGAGGCTAACGCTAATGAGATGAGAGTGTGACGCGGCATCGCAGTGACATAAACGCGAGCAGAGACGCGGCGTCACCGGAGCAAATGGGTCGAATCTAACGACCACGGGCAGGAATAAGGCTCACTCAACACGGCCACTTCCTGTTTGAGACAAAGCCGGTGGAGGGGGGTGCGTGACAAAACATCATTCTGTCCAGAAACGTTATTTTCCTGCCGATTTGCTCACTCAACACTCCTTGTCATCGTGCACAAGTGAGGTTTTTGTAGCGGGAAGTTGCCCATTTGTGTGGAATAAATTGGGTCAGATCATTGCGTAACAAGTTAATGGTGTAAAATTCATTCAAGCCTTTATTAAGGACGCAAAAACACGGTCAGTTATATTGCTCTATTTACACATTATGCTAAATTCACCTCCAAAAACAAATGTGTTCGCAACCGGTCAAGAAAGAAGTGCAGGGAATATTTGATTGGTGAACTTAAAGCAGTACCAAGTAACTCATGCCCCTAGAGGCCATAAGGCGCCACTGCAGGTGTTGTAGCATGTCATGTTTTTTTTACTGATTAATTGTCCGTGACAGAAAAGACAAAGGGACAGAGGGATATTGTACATCCAACTACGCAATCGAGATCATTTTGTTCACTCGAACTTGACTGTAAATATTGTTTAAAGGGACTATTCACCTTATTCCGGAGGTTCGTGTGGGCGCCGCCATGAGTTGTGCCCGCCCCTTTTCTCCTATGTGTTAACACGGGGCTGGAGAAGTCCACATAAAATTAGTCACTACACGAAAACAAAGCTGTTTTCAGGCCGCACAGAGAAACGCTGCAGTGTCGACATGTCGGTGCAAATGAACATCGGACATTTTACACAAATCAATCGACTAAACATCAGATTTGAGCGCAGAATATTTCCCCTCGTTCTCCGTTTAAATGAACGGGCTTCGCGCTCGACCGGAAGTGTCTGGACAACGAGGTGCCGAGACAACGCAAAAAGAGGCAAAAGTGGGCGGGGCGGAATAAGGTGAATACGGAGTTTAAAAATGTTAAAAGTAAGTATTTTCCTCCCCCTACATGTTCCAGCCATGTCCTAATGTGTAGAATGAGCTCAGACCTGTTCACCACAACTGCCTCTAAAATCCTGCACTGTCACTCAGGAAGGCGTTGATTCGGGTCTGAAGTGCCGTCATGCACGAGCTTAATGTAGAAGCTGCAGTTATGCATGAGACCGGAGGTGGCAGTAGTGAGCATAAAATGGCCAACTTGCATCTAGCCCCTTTCAGGCTGTGTCCGAATGTCCACACTAGTCCCTGACCCCTCATTCACTACACAGGCCCGCACTATATAGTCACTATATAGTCACTGATTGGCGATTCGGACACAAGCCTTTCTCAGAGCTATGGCTGCAGATGTTTGTTTTTTTTTTTTTTTATCTGAATTTTTTAATCTGAATCCGTGTGTATCTATAGATACAGACGGCATCTCTGGAATCGCCCATATATGGTCATTTTTGAAAACAGTTAAGGGGGAAAACAATTTGGAGAAAAATGTAAATTTTCTCTAATTATTCAAAAACTACTTTAACAAATGATGAATTATGAATTTAGTTTCTACTAAATAATGATACAAAGACATGGGGAGGAGCAAAGTGGTTCAACAGCCCATAAATACATGAATAACGGAGAATGCTAACTTGATGCTTCATGTTAGCATCGGGCTAATGCTAACGTTAGCTAGCGCTAGCTACAACTGCCGTTTTTTCACTTCTACTGAACAATCTGCTGTGAGGAAATATCCATATGGGCCTGATTTACACTTGACTTTATGTAATAAATAAGTTCATATTCCACCAGAAAATGCCTAAAAAGAGGGAAAATATTGTGTTTCTCTAAAGATTCTATTTTCCCCCTCGGCGAAGCCACGCCCCCTTCTATGATGAGACGCCGTCTGTATCTATAGAAGCTGCAGTTATGCATAAGACCTGAGGTGGCAGTAGTGAGTATAAAATGGCTAACCTGCATCAAACCCCTTTAAGTGTTATGTTAGGTTCTTCTTCGTGAGTTCATTAGTGTGTGTTGGTGACTCTGACCCGGTGCAGGGAAAGTTGCAATAGTAGCGTTTACGTGACATCACAACATTCTAAAGAGCCCATAGTTTAACATTGAGGTGGAGGGAAACTGACGGTAACTATGGGCGACAGTGGCGCAGATGGTAGAGCGGGTCGTCTCCTGATCGGAAGGTCGGGGGTTCGAATCCCACCTCCTGAAAGTGCACATTGTCGTTGTGTCCTTGGGCAAGACACTTCACCCACATTGCCCCCAGTGTCTGCGTACATTGGTGAATGAATGAGAGAATGAATGGGTGAGTGGATCCTTGCTGTAAAGCCCTTTGAGTGCCTAATGTAGGTGGAAAAGCGCTATATAAGTTGAGACCATTTACCATTTCGTAACGGTGGTAACTGACAAAATTAATATTTTTATGTCTTTGTTTTTGGGCTCATATCTCAGTCATTACTGGAGGAATCCACATGAAACTAAAACTGTCACAACGTTCATCGTCTCCTCTGTCGGCACATATGAACTAATGTCTACAAAAAACGTCAAAAAGTGGCGACGATGTGCGAAAACATGAGCGTGATGTTGTCCAATAGAAAGGACTTTCAGACATAAAAACAATATCACAGGTTTGTGAATCCGATCACGATCAATTACTGAAGAGGAAAAACATTTGTCAATTTTCGTTTTAGAGATTTCTTACAAAAACAGTTTTTCTCCCATAGAGTTGTATTGGCCCCGCCCTCCATCTGACATTATGACATCATTACACTCTGAATTATGAACGCCGCCTATTGTGGTTTTCTGGCCAGAGACACCAGGGGGCGATGAAAGACCCCCCAATCATCCCATTAACACTTGTATTACCCCCAGAGGTAAACAAGTTACTTAGTGCTGCTAATGCATTTTCCCCCATATGGTTTTGCCACAGCTTCTCTCTTACTGTCCTTGTGTCCGGGCTCTCCGTCATTTCTGAAATGGGATGAGCTTAAATGCTTCAAACCCCATTTAACCAATTGAAAATGTGTTTTTTAATCAAATATAATGGGTTCCCTGAGTTTGGGAGATTTCAATAATCTGTCCACAGCCGATGGAAAAACAATGAGATAAATCCCAGGGGTTTCCCAGAACATGTAGATATTTATAGGAAGTGAAAAAAAAAAACTATTTTGCTTTTAATTCAATTCCAGTTGCACGTATAGACTAATGTGGTCTAATCACATATTGTACAAAACATGCTTTTTCCTGGAAGCTGGTTAACCTCCACAGGCTGCACTGTTGGGTATATTATGTATTATCAAATCATTTACATAAACCAGACCCTGAAAGCCCATTGTGATTCCTCCTGGGAGAAAGCCGTTGGTTCACGCAGCAGTGTTGACACAGTGCGTTGCATATGGGCATTAGGAGGTAATGGGGCATGAGAGCGGCGTGCACAGTAAACACCTGGGCTTCCTGATTCAATTGACCGAGCGGCGCCGAGGTGAGCCACATCATGTTCCCTGCGCAAACACGGCTGTGGCATGCGTTAGGCGCATGTATGGGGGGGGTTGTGAGAGGGCGGATTTAACAAGTGGAGGTGATGCTAACACAGATACTAGAACATAGCGGCGCTCGCGTATCCTGATGTGAACTGTTGAAGACTTCCTCTAATGCAGGGGGGGCCAAAGTTTTTGTCTCCGAGGGCCAAAATGAAAAAGTGCCTGTGAGTCGCGGGAACACGGCGATGTCAAGCACGAAAAAAAAATGATAAAGTTCCTTTTTTTAATTTTTTCTTTTTTTTTTTTCGATGGCTGACATTTGCATTTGATTCTATCTATGCAAATAACATGCTATATTAAAACAAATGGTAACTACGGCAAAAGCCTCATTTTAGTAAAACAAAATCAACAATTGTAACAATATAGTGCAAAAAAAATAAACACCCGTATCTACAGCACCTACAGTAACTTTACCTCATTCGTTCACTCAAATAAAACGCCACATTAGATTATTTTGAAAGTGTCAGTTCAGCATCAATTCTTTTATAAGTCATTTTTTAACATATACTGTTGTTGATGTAACAACCTTTGCAATAAAAGTTGGAAAACTGTGAAAGTTGATGCTACAAAGCTCTGTGATTGATAAACACCAAGACAAGACAACAGTGTTTCCTTAACTTTGTGAAAGGAGTGAAACAGCGCCCCCAATTTGACGCTGGTGGTCAAAAAGTGTACTGCATCCATATTTACCATTGAGAATGAATGGAAGAGAGTTAGTATTAACCAGCGCAAAAGTAAGTCACTCTAAGGCGGGCCAACGGAATTGTTTCGGCGGGCCAAATTTCTCACCTTGAAGGGATGTTTCAGGATTTTTGACATAGGGCCTCATTTCCTAGTTATCCAGAGTGTTGCTGATTTCTGGAGATATATATATTTTTGTAATTCATGCAGTTCTTATGTTTGAAGAGTTTAGTGGCGCTAGGCTAGTGCATGTCTATGGTATCAGCTAGCCTGCATTAAAAACAGTGTGACCCGCTCCACAGAGCACCTGAGGCAAATCACTTATAACACCAGACTAACCATATAAATGTCTGTGTCCATAGAGTAATTTTAACCATTTTGCATTTAAATAACTTATATTTGAGCAGCTTCGTGGTTGTATAAGCTACGCGGCGGCGGAGTGATCTGCTAGAAAACAGTCCCTCAAAATGCGATCATTCATGTGATGCAGGTCAGTTATATTCCAAACATGACTCTATCGACACAGACATTACACTACAAAGTATAATTACACAAAATAAAAATAAAATGTAAAAACGGTGGCCTGTTCCTTCAAATGCAGGGACTCTTAAACTCAAGAGACACAAGACAAAACACATTTCCCGGGAAAGCCCGAGCAGCAGGGCCGTCCTCTGGTGCTGACTGTGAAGTGGGTGAAATGAGCGCTCCCTGTGGCGTTCATGAGGCTAATCTAATCAGTGAGTCTTTTGGCACATCGCTCGCCGCCGCACGCTCCAGTCTGTGTCAACTCTGACCTCGTGTCCCGAGCCACAAACCTTATTACTGAAGGAACACGGCGTGAGTCCGGCCCATTCCAAACATTTGAGCATTTGTGGTAATGCTTTGATTTAAGTCCAGTCCGCCGTGGACCACATCGTACCCATTAGTGGGATATTAAATAAAGGACGCAGGCGCATGCACGAGGCTTTAGATAGTTCAGCTCCAAAAGGCAGTTTGTTGTGTCTTCATTGTACTCTTTAACCTCTTAACCCAGTGCAGCTTTAAATGCAGTTCTGCTTTACCCAAATCTACAGGTAAAAGCTCCATGACCTGAGACCTGGCAGCCTATAGCAGTGGTTCTCAACCTGGGGGTCGGGACCCCCATGGGGGTCGCCAGATCATTTAGATAAAATATACATATTTTCATTAGCAAATAATCTAATGTTTTATTGTAGCACGTGTTTGCTATTGTACCAGAGGGCCATTATTTGTTAGGAGTTTCATGAATTTTATTTCAGCCATTTGTTTTTTTTCTTTGTTTTTTAAGAATTATGTAGACTAATGTTCCTATTTTTCACGGTGTGACCCGGGCGGGGGGTCACGAACCCCTTTACCTGTTATAATGGGGGTCGCGGCTCCAAAAGGTTGAGAACTATAGGCCTATAGGCCAATGTAACGCCTCATTCCAAAAGCATTTTGGAAGTGTTTTAGGCACGTTTTCGTTTTGTTTCCGTCACGCTTTTATTGCTTATTGTTTGTTTGTTTGTTTACTTTATTGTCCCCATAGGGAAATTTGTCCTCTGCATTTAACTCATCCTTCGATGCCGCTGGGGCAACCCGTGAGGAGCAGTGGTTGACGGCAGTGCCGCGCCCGGGGACCCATCTCCATGATGTGGAGCCAGGCTGATGGTCAGAATCACCTGGCTGGAGGATTCACCTATTGCACATGTTTTTAGTGGTAGGGGAAACCGGAGTACCCGGAGGAAACCTGCGCAGACACGGGGAGAACATGCAAACTCCACACAGAAAGGCCCCGTCCTGGTGGGAATCAAACCCGGGACCTTCTAGCTGTGAAGCGGAGGCGCTAACCACTGCGCTACCGTGCCGCCCATTATTTGTTTTAGATTAAGGTAAAGCCAAACTGGAGAAAATGTGTTTGATTCACGTGGGGGTTAAGAGGCTAAAGGTGCAATATGCAACTTTTTAGGCAGAAAAGAGTTGATATTTGTGCGTATTGTGACCTGTAGTGAGACTGTATGAGTGGTCGGCGTCACACCTTCACTTTGATCACGCTGCCTCTACAACGCTCCAGGGACAGTTGTTTTGTAGGTTTTCTGGTGAGCGGGTGGATCCGCAGTGAAAACCTTACAAGCATCTGATCATGGAGCCCTAAACCTTTTAGCCTAAACTTTTTAAAAAGTTAAGCATAATGCACCGCTTTAGTTGAGGGGACATCATTTGCAAGTAGACACATGTCTAAGTGCTGATGTTCATGCATGATCCTCATGATCATTGGTTCATCATTTTATTGTCATGTCATTGCCGTTTTAGCGAATTCATGGTATTCTTATGTGATCCTCATGATCATGATGAATTATTCAGATTTTCATGTACATTCATTACAGTAGTTACACGTTTGATTCAGGGATGACGTCGTCCATGAACCAACATGTGATCATGTTGTCCCTGAGAAGTCATGCTCTAGTAAAGCATGAATGTATCATCCCCTCCTGGAACCGCCACCTTAACGTGGTGGAGGGGTTTGAGCGCCCAAATGATCCTGGAGCTCTGTTGTCGGGGGCTTCGTGCCCCTGGTAGGGTCTCCCAGGGCAAACAGGTCCTCGGTGACGGGTCAGACAAAGAGCGGTTCAGAAGCTCCTTATGAGAGACCAACAGGCCCGGTTTGAATCGTGAGGCCGTCCTTCAGTGGACCCTCCACCTGCAGGAGGAGGGGCTGGTGCAGTGTGATTTGGGCAACTCCAACATCTGCCCCCACAGCCCGGGGACGGACAAGTGGAAGAAGATGGATGGATGAATGTATCATGAAACTATGCATAAATTCAGATTCATGAAAATCATGCATGAACTCATGTAGCATTATTATAAAGTGTTACTCTCTTTTGTCATGTTTTCGCCTTGTTTTCGTTTTGTTTTTGTTCACTTTTTTGCTGCTGTTTTGTTTTGTCATTAGGCTTTATGTAAGGTCAAACTGGAGAAAACGTGCCGGTAAATCGAGAGCTTCACTTTATGACGTTCCTTCCTCTAGAATAAGGATGAACTTCTCTTCCTCCGAATGTGAAGCCACGGCTCAGAACAAAAGGAGTCCCCGCCTCAAGTGGAGAAGTTCAAGTATCTCGGGGGTTGTAACGCCTGTTGGAAAAATTAGTAATTAGATGTTGATCCAAAACCACGCGGACCTACTTAATTTAATTATGGATGATCAGTGTCTATTTGTGATGCGGCGACTTGAGTTTACGAGTCAAAGCGATTAAACAGGCTGAGATGACATGTCGCTGTGACCCAGCGCTGTTCGACTCCAGCCCACCTCATGTTTACAAAAGGACAGACCTGACAGAGGCAGAAGCATTTATCAGGGCAGAGACAAACAGGCTGCTTCAGCTGGATAGTGGCGTCACTTCTGGGAACAAAATGTTGCAACAGTAGATTAGGTCCATTATGTCTAAATCACATGAAAAACATGATTTTCAGGAATGAAATCTGGATAGTGAACTCTAAGAAACGCAGCTCGGTCTCGAATAACAAAACAACAAAACCTACTCAGACTAAGGCACACTGGTTGTGTCAAATATGTGTAATTTTATGGTGCATTCTTTGGAAATATCTGTATTTTCATGATTGCCCAAACAGCAGTGTTAATTTTGACAACATATTTTAATTTGGTTTTAGTCTTAGTCTTTTGACTAAAATGTAATGTAGTTTTAGTCGAGATTTAGTCGAAAAAATCTTTTCAATTTTAGTCTAGTTTTAGTCGACTAAAACTAAGACTAATTTAGTCGACTTTGCATTGATAATATTCATTATAATCATATTTAACCTCTTAACTCCCCCTGAACCGAGAGCATTTTCTCCAGTTCAGCTTTACCCAAATCCTGTAGGCCAGTGTAACACCTCATTTGAAAGCTAAGACCTACAAAACTAAATTGATCTTTTTCCTCACATCAGATTTTTTTTTTTGTCACTTTTTTGTCAAATTCTTATCACTTTTTTGTCCATTTTTCTCAATTTTTCGTAAAAATTTTCTCACTTTTTCGTCAGTTGTTTCGTCACTTTTTTCACATGTTCATCCTTGTTTTCGTCTCAGTTTTGTTGCTATTTTCACACCTTTTTTCCAGAAGCTTTTAGATTGGGGTAAAGCTGGAGAAAAAGTGCTCGGTTCAGGTGGGAGTTAAAGGGTTAATCTTGTTCCTCTGCTTCATGGAGCCGCTCCACATGATAAAGCTCAGAGCGGCTCCTATAGCAGAGCATTTACATGATATGAGGCTCTTTCAGACTCTCATTTGTAGTAGTAGTAGTAGTAGTAGTAGTAGTAGTAGTAGTAGTAGTAGTAGTAGATGATTTTAGTCTCTCCATTTCATTTTTATTTAGTCTTATTTTAGTCGACTAAAATACCTGGACATTTTAGTCATAGTTTTAGTCTCATGAAAAACTTTTAATTTAGTTTTAGTCCAATTTTAGTCACAAAAATATCACTTTGACTAAAATTAAGACTAAATATTTTATTTGACGAAATTAACTTTGCCAAACCGTGACTCATCAATCATGTCATCTCATCAATATCTCAATCTCAATCTCAATCAATATCTCATCAATCATGTCACCTCTGGCCACAGTTTAGCAACAAACCAGGGTGAAGCCTGGACAAAAGCGAGCTGCACATCTGCTCCAATGACGTGGACATTTCTTGTCTTCTGCAGACGGGCTGGTGGTTTTCCGGACCTTCCTGAAGTCAGAGTTCAGCGATGAGAACATTGAGTTCTGGATGGCCTGCGAGGACTACAAGAAGGTCAAGAGCTCCACCAAACTGGCCTCCAAAGCCAGCAAGATCTACAATGAGTTCATCGACGTGAAGGCGCCCAGAGAGGTGAGCGTCAACTACCTGATATAAGTTCTATAGAGTATAATGCATGTGTCGAAAAAAAAATCTCACATGCAGTTAAATAAAAGGACAAAAAAATGTGTGGATTCTGCAACGTCAAAATATTTACTTGCATTCATTTTGATTGTGGTCTGGAAAACGTCATGCATTAGAAAAAACAGTCAGATTAAAGCAGTGTTGTTTTTGGCCCTTTTAGTTTTAGTCTTAGTCTTTTGGACGAAAATGCTTTTAGGTTTAGTCACATTTTAGTAATTTCAAAATGTGATCGTTTTAGTCACGTTTTAGTCAGACGAAAATTAAAAAGGTTTTTGTCAAGTTTTTGTCTGTTTCATTATAAGAAGTTATAATTAATTTCGATAAGTCTTGGAAATTGGGATAAATAATAGCTACTATTAGCCTGGCTAACCCCAGACTAAAATCACAAGTGATATTTAGTCTGGGGACCACCAATTCATTTTCTCGTAGGAGAGGTGTGGTTTACGGGGCGCTACGAATGTCAATCATGCGTCTGCACGAGGCCACAGCCAATCGTATCATCGTATCCGATGACGTATGACGTACCCGCTGTAAACTTTCGAGCTAAACTATTTAGAACAAGGTCTAAAGCTCGATCGGACAATAGCGTTGCGTCTGCTGCTGTCATGTTTGATCCGTAAATAAACTTTTTTTTTTTTTTAATCTGTAAATAAACTAAAAGCTTCCGTACATTGTCCCCCCTCGTTCTGTGATTGTTTCCCAAATCCACGCGAAATTTCGGCCATGGTCCCCAGGCTGCTGTGCAGTTCCAAATGATTCGAGCACACACAGCAGCCTGGCGTTAGCCAGGTTAAGCTTCTATTGGCTTTCTATAGCTTTTGACAAACAGATGACACCACGATGGGCCCTGGCAGAAGTGGCCGACTGTGAACAGGACTTTCCCCAAAAGCGCCCGCTCTCCTCGTCCTCTGATCGTCGCTTCGAGATTTTTTTAAAACATTTTTACCCACAGCGCTGTCTGCACATACGCGTTCAGACGCCACGGTATTGAAAACTGTCCTGAGAAACAACAAAGTCCCTGTGACCTGGATGTCAGACGCTCTGAGGAGGATGTACGCGAGCAGTGACTGCACGCCACAGGGAGAGAGAGAGAAAGAGGCGCCTCTGCCCGGGCGCATCATGAGCAGCACGGCGCCGCTCCGGGTCACGTTTACCGTGTGTTCTCTCACTCCGCGCACACACTCTGTTTGACCAAAAACTTTCTCCCATTTTTGTCTCGTCTCCTCTCATTGACGTAAACTCGTAAACGTCTCGTCATGTTCTCGTCCCCAAAGAGCTAATTTTAGCTCGTCATCGTTACGTTATCGTCATCAAAAAAAGGGCCGTCAACGAAAAGATATCGTTATCGTCTTCGTTGACGAAAACAACACTGGATTAAAGTAACTTGAGAGAGTGTGACCAAAGCTCGAGCCTTTCTCCAGCACATTCCAAAGCTTCTCATTGGGGTTCCCTGAGACTGATGAATCCTGGCATTGACATCAAGTCAGACAAGTTTTGTGCCAATTGTAGTCCTTCTGCAATTGCCAAGTTTTGTCTACTTGATGCCAAAACTGACCCAGCTTTTGACATGGTTGTTTCAAAAATGAGAATCCCCTCATTGCAGTTTAAATACCACATGGAGCTAAAAGACAGTCACCCGTGCAGCATCTAACAGGAGACTCCTACACGTATTATTACTTTTTTAAATCCACGTGGCAACTTTGGTCAGACTTTGGTTGTTATATTTTTCATTTTTTGCAGATTAACATCGACTACCGCACAAGGGAGAAGACCAGGCAGACCCTCCTGATGGAGCCCACCCCGACCTGCCTGAACGAGGTCCAGGCCAAGGTCTTCAGCCTGATGGAGAAGGACTCTTACCCCCGCTTCCTCCGCTCCAAAATGTACCAGGACATCGTCAACCGGACACACGCGCAGAGCCAGCGCAGATCCGTCTAACGCCGGCCGCTCACACACAACGGACAATAGCAGCAAACCACACACGTCCGAGCGGAAACGACCCGAATGTCGTTTCGAGCGGTTCTGGTCACGTTTGATTTGTATTCATTTATTCGTGAGTTGTTTTTAACTTTGAGGGGGGGAAAAAAAGTATTAATTTACCAGTAGGACTTGATCAATTCAAACTGAGGGAAAAACAGTAACATTTCTGAAGTCAAGGGCATTTCATTGGTGTGTGTCATTTGTGTTTTACGGCAGCAAACTTTTAATGTGGAGAGTCAATCAATTTGGTGCGTTTGGGCATGTTTCGCTGCGTATCGTGTGCACCTCGCAACCTTAATGTCAAGTATGTCTCGCTCCAAATGTCCGGAGAAGTTCTGACGGAGAATAACTTTTTACAGAGTAATAATAATAATAATAATAATAACAATAGTAATAATGATAATATAATAATAGTACTAAATGTCTTCTACTATTTCGGCGGGGGCCAGAGTGGTTAACCAAAGTTGGTCGAGGCCCATAGGTTGTTCGCTCCTGGATTTAAGTAATTTCAGCTGTACCAGGTGTTCCCAAACCTTTTCAACATCGCCAGGCAAAAAACCCGGGATCCACAATGTAAAAAGGTCAAGGCCGAAGCAAAACGTTTAAAATCAAGTTAATAACATGCATTTATGTTTGAAAATGTAGAATTTTCCAGTGCCGGAGCCAGGAATTTTTCACAGGAGGGACCAAAGTGGGGGAGTACCTAAAGTGGGGTGGCCTCCTCACGACTCTAGGTACCTCATATGCACTCAGTATACATTACAATGAGTTTTAAGTGTCCTGGGTGGGGGGGTACATGGGGTGGCCAGCAGTGTCATCCATTTTCTTTCGCTTTATCCGGGGCTGTCTGAGCAGAGATATCCAGACTTCCCGATTCACGCACACCTCCTCCAGCTGTTCTGGGGGGGGGGCCCGAGATGACGCCAGGTCACAGAGACATAGTCCCACCAGTGTGTCCTGGGTCTTCCACGAGGACAATAGGACATGCCTGGAACACCTCCCGAGGGAGGCGGCCAGGAGGCAAGTGAACTCCAGGCAATGTTAACACCTTAACTCCCACCTGAACCGAGCACATTTTCTCCAGCTTTACCCCAGTCCAAAAGCTTCTGGAAAAAAGGTGTGAAAATAGCAACAAAACTGAGACGAAAACAAGGATGAAAATGTGACAAAAGTGAGAAAACATTGACGAAAAAGTGACAAAAAATTTACAAAAAATTACAAAAAAGTGATAAGAATTTTACAAAAAAAATGCGAATAATTTGTCAAAAAAGTAAAAAAAAAAAAAGAAAATTACAAAAATGGACAAAAATTTGACAAAAAATGCGAATAATTTGACGAAAAAGTGACAAAAAAGTCACAAAAAATTGACAAAACTGAGACGACTGCCCAACAAAAAAAGTGATGAAAAAAAATCTGACGTGAGGAAAAAGATCCATTTAGTTTTGTAGGTCTTTCAAATGAGGCGTTACACTGGCCTACAGGATTTGGGTAAAGCTGAACTGGAGAATATGCTCTCAGTTCAGGCGGGAGTTAAGAGGTTAATAAATAGGATTTATGCACAGAAAAAGTATTTTGGGGGTAAATTTTGTCCCTCAGCGCCCCCTAACTAAAACATCTTCCCACGGCTCTGCCAGGAGGCATCCGGAACAGGTGCCCTAGCCACCCTCAGCTGCTCCTTTCGACGTGAAGGAGCAGCGACTGTACTCCGAGCTCCTCCTGGGTAACTGAGCTCCTCACCCCATCCCCAACAACATATTTTAATATAATCATGTTAAATCCAGGTTCTCCGGTTCTCCACATGAACAAAGCACAGAACTGTTCCTTTGGCAGTGAATGATCTGAGGTTCTTTCAAACTGTCACTGGCAGTTTGGATGATTTTAGTCTCTTCTTTTCCTTATTATTTTGTCATCAGAAAAAGTTAGTTGCTCCTCAAAATTAACATTGGGCGACCAGTCAAATTCCAGGGGGGCAGTGACCACCCCAGTCCCCCTTTAGCTCCCCTCCTGGCACTGTTTGTTGCTTTATTTCTCATTATACATGAACTGTACGACAAAATTTGCCGTCTGCGTCTAACCCTCGATGCCCGGGGGCCCATATCCATGATGTGGAGCCAGGCTGGGTGATCAGGCTGGAGGAGTCCCCTATTGCACATGTTTTCAGTGGTAGAGTACCCAGAGGAAACCTACGCAGAAACGGGGGCGGGGAACATGCAAACTCCTCACAGAAAGGCCCCGTCCAGGTGGGAATCGAACCCAAGACCATTACCCAGGACTGCACAACAACCGGAGTCACTTTGGGAACACCTGAGCTAATCCACGCTCAAAAAACAAGGAACGAAGTGATTTAGTTCGATATATTACAGAATAATTTCCCACCTATTTTTGTGTTGATTGTAAATAATTGTATTTAATCAATAATTAAGTTAATGTAGGATTAAAAATGGGGGGGGGAGTTATTTCTTTCAGTTAAACAGGTGGAAGAGAAAACAATATATTTCATTAGTGTTTCTTTTCTGATTTTGTTGTTTGATTTCGTTGGCGAGCAGACGGAGCTCTGCTGTGTGAATACTGTGATCTGGACCTGCCTCGTGTGTGTCCTGTGTCTCTTTGCATGACGCCCCCCCTCCAGACGAGAGGACCGTGAAGACAAGCGTAGAACACGCTAATGTTACCTCCGCAGTGCTGGGTCTTCCATCTCAACCAAGGCCGTGGGAACCCAGGGTGCTGAGGGCGCTGCAGCACCCCCTGGTGGAGAGTTTGTGAACTGCAGGCAATGTTAATCCCTTAACTCCAACCTGAACCGAGCACATTTTCTCCAGCTTTACCCCCAGTCCAAAAGCTTCTGGAAAAAAGGTGTGAAAATAGCAACAAAACTGAGACGAAAACAAGGATGAAAATGAGAAAAAAGTGAGAAAACATTGACAAAAAAGTGACAAAAAATGGACGAAAAAGTGATGAGAATTTGACCAAAAAATGCGAATAATTTGATGAAAAAGTGACAAAAAATGTTTTAAAAAAATGACAATGGACAAAAAATTTACATAAAAGTGAGAAAAATTTTACAAAAAATTGCGAAAACAGGACGAAAAAGTGATAAGAATTTGACAAAAAAAAAAGAGAATAATTTGACCAAAAAGTGACAAAAAATGACAAAAAAATGACAAAAAAGTGACAAAAAATGGACGAAAAAGTGATAAGAATTTGACCAAAAAATGTGAATAATTTGATGAAAAAGTGACAAAAAATGTAAAAAAAAAATGACAATGGACAAAAAATTTACATAAAAGTGAGAACAATTTTACCAAAAATTGCGAAAACAGGACGAAAAAGTGATAAGAATTTGACAAAAAATGACAAAAATGGACAAAAATTTGACAAAAAATTGAGATAAAATGGACGAAAAAGTGATGAGAATTTGACCAAAAAATGTGAATAATTTGACGAAAAAGTGACAAAAAATGTACCAAAAATGGACAAAAATTTGACAAAAAAGCGAGAAAAATTTTACGAAAAATGGAGAAAAAATGGATGAAAAAGTGATAAGAATTTGACCAAAAAAATGCGAATAATTTGACGAAAAAGTGACAAAAAATGTACCAAAAATGACAAAAATTGACAAAAATTTGACAAAAAAGTGAGAAAAAATGGACGAAAAAGTGATACGAATTTGACAAAAATAATGCGAATAATTTGACGAAAAAGTGACAAAAAAGTCACGAAAATTGACAAAAATGAGACGACTGCCCGACAAAAAAAGTGATGAAAAAAAATCTGACGTGAGGAAAAAGATCTATTTAGTTTTGTAGGTCTTTCAAATGAGGCGTTACACTGGCCTACAGGATTTGGTTAAAGCTGAACTGGAGAAAACGCTCTCGGTTCAGGCGGGAGTTAAGAGGTTAACAAATAGGATTTATGCACAGAAAAAGTATTTTGGGGGTAAATTTTGTCCCTCAGCGCCCCCTCACTAAAACATCTTCCCACGGCTCTGATCTCAACCATTCATTCTCACGTTTTTGGTGAACGCTTTCGCCGTGTTAGTTTGTCAAACCAATTTGATCAAAACATTAGACTGAAACTATCCCAAACTGTCTCTTTATCTTCATTCTTTTCCCCCTAATTACCCAAACTTCAGTCGCCATTATGTCTTCATTCATTCTGTAAATACTGTTCCGCGTCAGGAAAGAGGTCTTGAATTTGCACTTTGGGAAATCTGAATCATCTCACGAACAAAGCGACTTTACAAACCTCCCGCTCAGTATTTAAATCACGTTTATTATTCATCATCTCTCCCCCCCCCCCCCCCATCGTTTCACCGCCCAGCACTCTCTCATGTGTTTACAATGAACAACCGGCTCATATTTATCTGAAACTGTGCCAAACGATATTGCACTTATTTAACTGATGTTGCATAATCCTGTGTGTTGTCGATGCGTAGACAGGTCGATGTGGAGTACTGTAACACGGGACGGAGGGCTTGGTCTGGCCTTCCACGGCGAAACGGACATTTTCATCAAAAGTAACATGTACAAGAAAATAGACTCGCTCGTTATGAAGTTTATTTTATGAGGTTTTCTTGATTATCGATGGTACGTAAGCAGAGAGTCACCATTTCTTTTTTTAGACGATCCAAACCACTGGGGGATCTTTTCCAATAACTCCAAAGCTAACAAACTTTAAGCACCTGCCCTCTCACCAGCCTGGAGACTCGGGACAAACGGGTCCGATTTCAGGTCTCGGAGACATTGCAGGGACGTCACAGAAACGCCTCGACGAATAGTGTTCACTTGCCTGGCATCAAGACTAATCTCCGATGTTTATTCATTAATAAACAGGAGACTAGTCTGGTGACCCTGTCGTAGAAAAGCTACTGCTTGAGGCGGGACTAATGTGGGACGACCGAAGCGCAGCAGCCAATGAGAACATAGCGGATGTGAGTTGTCGTCATTGGGACATTAACAATGGCGCTCCTGCCACACGGAGTTCAGGAAATGACTGGGTCGTCCATCTCAACCAAGGCCGTGGGAACCCAGGGTGCTGAGGGCGCTGCAGCACCCCCCGGTGGAGAGTTAGTGAACTGCAGGCAATGTTAACCCTTTAACTCCAACCTGAACCGAGCACATTTTCTCCAGCTTTACCCCCCAGTCCAAAAGCAAGGATGAAAATGTGAAAAAAGTGAGAAAACATTGAAGAAAAAGTGACAAAAAAATTACAAAAAATTACAAAAAAGTGAGAAACATTTTACGAGAAATTGAGAAAAAATGGACGAAAAAGTGATAAGAATTTGACAAAAAAAAAGGGAATAATTTGACGAAAAAGTCACAAAAAAGTCACGAAAATTTGACAAAAATGAGACGACTGCCCAACAAAAAAACAAAAAAATTGCTGATAAGAATTTGACAAAAAAATGTGAATAATTTGACAAAAAAGTGACAAAGCCTGGCATCAATACTAATCTCCGATGTTTATTCATTAATAAACAGGAGACTAGTCTGGCGACCCTGACGTAGAAAAGCTACTGCTGGAGGCGGGACTAATGTGGGACGACCGAAGCGCAGCAGCCAATGAGAACAGAGCGGATGTGAGTTGAGGTCATTGGGACATTAACGATGGCGCTCCTGCCACACGGAGTTCAGTAAATGATTTCTGTCGTTTATGTCAGAAAAACTTAAGAATACAAGCAAACCGGAGCATTATGTGAAGTGGTTGTTTGTGTTGAAAAACTACAAAACAAAGGCGCAACAACGTGACGCCCGTTCAGGAGCTGCTCTGATTGGTCGGTCGGCTCCATATCGCTGCGTCACTTCCTTTGAAAGCGCGAGTGTTGCCAGACCCTCTTCTGTAAAGAAGCGGAGTCTGGTTGGCGAGACTACCTGAGACCGTGTAGATGTCTCGGAGACCATGTGGAGAAATAAAAACCTGTGTGTTTTCACCGAGACGACCTGGAGATGATCTCGAACAGGCGGCCTGCGGGCCAAATCCCGTGAGACGATTCGATCCAGCCCCTGACTTGTAGAGCACAAATTCCCGAGCATATAAAAGCAAGTCTCCAGCCTATATGAGCGATCGCGATGTCGTCACATCCGTTGGCCGTGGTCGGCATTTTACATTTTCATATTTGATAAACATTTTATTAAAATCCTATAATCAGCAAAAACAATGTCCATAAACAGGGCATTGCTTTTCTTGCGCTGTAACAGATCTATCATTTTATAAAAGCGAGTTAGAGGCCTGTCTGCATCAGCTGCCGACCAAACATCCGGCCAAAACTGCGGAAGTAAACGATAACAGCGATCGCTCGTATTGCTGTGCGGAGTTATGAATGTTTAGGGAAATAATAAGTGTGCTTCCCACGTGGTAAATGGGCAGTCTGGCCCTGGGCGGCTGTGGCTACAATAGCAGCTTACCACCACCAAGTTCTGAGTGAATGAATCATGACTACGACGTATCAGAGACTTGTGACAATACAAGTGTGAGCCGAGGCCACAGTCCTGTCAGGCTCATTATTATTTGTTGATTTATTTTCCCAATTAAAACACATTTTACTGGAGTTTTGGTTTATGGACTCCAGCGATTCACTCCCACTGTATTTTGGCCCCCAGTGAAATTTACTTGGAGACCCCTGATGTAGACTCATTACATGCAAAGTGACATGTGTAGCCTTTTGTTTTCATTTTTGATTATTATGGCTCACAGCTTGTGAACTCCCCAAATTATTAGAATAGTTTAAAAATAGCCATAATCACCAAAATTAAAACAAACCACGGCTTGGCATGTGTCACTTTACATGTAATGAGTCTATTTTATGTATTAGTTTCACATTTCAAGTTGAATAACAGAAATAAATGCACTTTTTCACGATATTCTAATGATATGACGAGCACCTGTATTGACACTTCCCGGAAAGTGCGAAATGTCGGGGAAAAAAGGAAAAAAAAAAACTTGCAATAGACATTTTCTGCCCCGTCAGCAGCAGGATTCTCCGTCCTCCTGAGTTGAAAGCCGAGACCAAGCCGACCGTCCCCGCCCTGAGTTGATGTGTTGTGCAAACACCCCTTAACGAAGTCCAGCATGATGCACTCCTCAGTGACTATTTCAAAGTTAATGGCATTTACAGCATGGAGAATTAACGACGAAATAAAAGTTTACTATGTATTCTTATATAAACTGCTGTGAAACGATGTGCTCCTATACGGCATTTGCACTTCTTTGTATACGATATAGAGATGGGATTATTGTTCAGTTAAATGCATGTGTAGCCCGCTCACAGACAGCGGAGACACAGTGGACGGTTTTCTGAGTGTCGCGTTCGTCATTTAAAGGCTTATGCGAGGGTAATACACGGTGAACTTGTAATATTTTTAGACCACGATACTAAACTGGGGCAGCATAACATAACAATGGAGATGTTTTCGGACAAAGTAAACTGCGACTCAGAGTCTGGAGGCGTTAAAGTGGATACAAGACTGAAATATGAGCTGCTAAACCAAAGCAAGAGTCACATTTATTTAGGAACATGTTTGTCGAGATCTAAAAGTACAGGGAGAGTTGTTTACATGATAAATGCTTGTAGAGTGTAGTCGTTTCTCATTTTGACCATTTAACTTGCAATTGCAGCTGTACTTGTACCATGTATTTGTACCATAGTACGGTGGCCTGGAAGTGCAAAACACATTTACAAGTTTTTTTGTTTTTTTGTAATTTACATTTTTGTGTTGATATTTTCTTTATACCAATATGACCGTGAGGTAAAAAGACAATCAGGGCGTCACAGAATTCATACACGTCAAACACCTACAAAATGACAAAAATGAATAAAATAAATAAAAATTATTTCAAAAAAGTTTTTAAACAAATTTACAAACAGTGAAAACTAGGGATGCACCGATACCAGCATCGGGTATCGGGCCGATACCACATGCTTGTACTCATACTTGATACCATTTGACGTGTGGCCAGCGCACCTACGAGGCGCAGCCACGAGGTCCAGCTCTCAGCTGAGGAGAGAAGAAGCAACAAACTGGAGAATTGTTTAGTGAAAATCCAATAATCCACATAGAGCTGACTTTATTACAGACTGCGCTCTCTAAACCAGAGTCTGAGCTGGATTTAACCAGAGCTTAATGTTGTTAGCGCTGCAGCGTCTGCAGTGTTTACAACATACAGGCTAACGATGCTAACTCGCGGCTAACAGTTTTGGCCATTCTGACGCCGTTTTAAGCCCAGGGGTTTATTCATCTGAAAAACTAACCCAGCGACTAAAAAGGCCTCAGAAAATCCAAATTAAAGACATACAGCATGTTTATATTGAGGGAAAATGAGCTGCAGCAGAACAATGAAAACGCTGTAGCTTCTCCCTAAGTTACTACAAACACACGAGAAAATCTACAGGAGCTGAAGTAAAGACGAAAAGAGACAATTTAAGTATCATCTCAATACTATTGTTAAATAAAAACACATAAATGAATAAAGCTCAGGCATTGGGAGCTTTAGGACATGGGCTTTTCTGTCTGTGATGGACAGAGACATAAAAATGAAAAATTATATTGAATGAAAATAAAAATAAAAAAATAAATGGCATCAGCACAATTCTAATATAACTGCTCTTAAATGTGTCGCCTACTTTACTTAAGGAAATGTAAAATTTAAATTTACTAATTACAAACCAATCTGCTGTGAATAAGTAAAAAAAAAATGCCTTGTACTCGTATCGGCGAATACTTAAATCCAAGTACTCGTATCGGTTTTAGAAAAGGTGGTATCGGTGCATCCCTAGTGAAAACACATTTACAAGTTTAGAAACAAATTTACAACGTTTGAAACAAATTAAGTTTTTTTACGGAAAGGTTAGGTACGTTTTGGGGCGGGACTTCTGGTCCAGACAGTCTGGACAGACAGCACGCATGCAGACACAGGGGTTAGACAAAGCACATATGCAGACGCATAGGTTAGACACACAACCCACATGGCACCTGTCAAAATTGTTTTTATTTGGCCTTCCTACCAAGTTTTAGGAAGTAATGAATTACTAGACTACTATGCGAGTGCCAAACCAGGACTAAATCCAGGTCTTAACTAATTAAACGAATACTTACCCCAGACTAAACCAAGTCTTACCCATGACATGTCAATAACTGATCCACTGTGTGGCCTCAACCAGGAGCCAGGCCTGAACCCAGTGTTCTCCATGTCCAGCCAGCTTGTGCAAACAGGTTTACTCTGAACCAGTTCTGAACCAGGACCATTACTTTCTTTGGAGCCCAGCTTGAGACTTTATTTCAGGCGAAACCATGTGGTCTGCGACCTTTAGCCTCGTCCAAACCAAGAAAATTCAATATGAGGGGTTGACCTTTAAAGCAAAATGATCAGAATGAAACACAGGGGCAAAGCAATCTTGGTCAGCTCAGGAAAAAAGTCTAAATGAGTGAAAACCGTTTCCTCAGTTCAAGTCATCTAAGCTTGATGTTTGCTTTTTGAATGGTTGCTCATGCCGGGCCCTACACGTTCCTGAAGCCCGTCCACTGCCTCTCTGCTGTCTCCGAGTCCACTCCTATTGCAAAGCACTGGTAGAATTCTCCCTATAGCGCGGGAGACACTCATGTATTCCCCTTATATATATTTTGTGAATAAAAGGGTTCTTGCATCTTGTGTTGCGTTTGTCGTCTGGATTTACTTCACCGCCTGTAAAAGCCATTAGAAATATGAGGGTGCTTTTGTACAGCTGATCAGACAGAGAGAGACTGACCGTGAATCACTTTCTATAAAGGATGAAAAAGCCATTATTGAAAGTGCCAATCCCCCGACACATTACGCGGACGCTGTGTTCAGGGACGGGTGTGGCCCTCGTGCTATGAACCTACAGGACATTCATGAAAACACATGAACAAACTGCACAAAGAAAAGGAAATCCAAATGAACCCATAAGAACAGACCCATTTTTCTTTGGAGGAAACTGATGCTGGTTATAACACAGACTAAGTGGATCATATAGAACACATTTCTGAAGTTATTTTGGAAGAAACACCCCCTAGTGTCTGTAAAGTGACATATACATGCTTTTCTGTCATGTGACCTTTTGGAATACTGACGTAGAATTATGCAGTACTACAACATGCAATATCTCTACTCAGGATGAAAATGAAAGATTGACAGTGGCATTTTAATTTACTCGTAATCATTGCTCAATAACAGTAAAAACACGGCCCCAGAGACGCACATTTATGTGAAGAAACCGGTGTTTAAAGGAACAGGCCACCGTTTTTACATACTGAGATATGTTCTTACCTGAGCTTTGACGAGTTCTTTAGGACCTGTCTGATCTTCCCCTGTGCCTTCAGTCACGTAAACACAGCGCAGACGGCGTTAGCATTTAGCCTCTCCCTCTCTCCTCTATAGCTCCAAAACAGGTCAAGATAGAAGCTACCAAGCTCTTCCACGTTTTCCCTATTTAAATATGGTTACGTGAAGTGTTCCACTACAAAGTATAATCACACAAAATTAAACAATGTGGATTTTCTAAGCGGATAAAAGGGGGGACTATATTGTAAGGCGTAATAATACCAAGAGTAATTTGGCATCCACACAGTAAAGTGAAGATTACTGCGCGGATTTCGAACTACTCCTGGTGTTATTACGCCTTACAATATAGTTCCCCCTTTTATCCGCTTAGAAAATCCACATTGTTTAATTTTGTGTAATTATACTTTGTAGTGTAACACTTCACGTAACCATATTTAAATAGGGAAAACGTGGAAGAGCTTGGTAGCTTCTATCTTGACCTGTTTTGGAGCTATAGAGGAGAGAGGGAGAGGCTAAATGCTAACGCCGTCTGCGCTGTGTTTACGTGACTGAAGGCACGGGGGAAGATCAGACAGGTCCTAAAGAACTCGTCAAAGCTAAGGTAAGAACATATCTCAGTATGTAAAAACGGTGGCCTATTCCTTTAAGCTGCTCAAGATGCTAGCATGCTACCGGTTAGCATTTCACTTCAACAGCTCACCTCTGACCTCTCCAAGAGAAAACCTTGAACCACAGTCCAAACATCTAGCCTTGGATACAACATGAGGTCAGAGCTGAGCTGTTCCTGTAGTATTCCCTCAGTGTTCATAGATGTGAGACACACATGTGTTTATCGTGTTGACGCCAGCTGTCAATGGTTGACAGTTGCTAACGTCTGACTCAGACTGAGACTCTGTTGACATGACAAGCTGTAAAAATCACAGAGAAAGGATTTCTGTTTCCTCTTTGATGTGTTAATTTAGTGAAGCAGATCTTTAGTAAATCCTGCTGTAGCTCGACGTCTGTGCTACATTTATCACATAAACGTGCTGAGCAAAGATTCCGAGTACATAACAACACGTAAGCTTTCATAGACGAATAAGTCACAGAAGATTCAGGAGGAAGAGCAGCAAGCCCAAATTTGTGATCTCCAAGGGTGGGGTTTGCCTTTCACGTGTCCCTCTGAAAGACACCATTTGCTCATCAATGAAGTTGGACTCCTCTGGTGTCACTTCCAGACCAAGCCAAGGGCGGATCTTAGATGAAGTTCCTTGCATTCAAGATGAAAGTTATATGTGGAACTTTCCCGAGTATTGTCACCGTGGGTCCTTATGGGTTAAATTACTTATAATATCAGCCTATATATCGGCATCAGACCCAAAAAATCCATATGGGTCGGGCCATAGAGTAAATATGGCTTATCTTTCTTACATTATGTCAGCTTCCTAGCTTCCGTGAGTGTTTTAATGTTTACAACAAAAAAAGCAATAAAAGTCAGTGAAACATCTTGAATGGGAGCTATTATGTGCAAAGCAATGCATGTTAATGGAGAGTTCAAAACATCTAGATTGCCAAAACGAAAAGATCATACAAAATATGAATCACTGCATACCGCTTAATGCACATAGTTGCCAAGTCTCCTGCCATATGTTCCCTGGTCCACAGGGAGGAGGGTCCATGCAATGGGAAAATGAGCTAAAGTGATTTCTGTGTGTCCGTAAAGTCTAACAAATAAGGCATTATTTTACTCAGAAATGACTGGTTAAGAAGCGTCACTGAACCTTCGAGGGGCAAAAAACCCACGTCTGACGCAAAATACTACGAACCCTTTCCTGAAGAGAGTTCCCAAAATGTCAGACAGCGCGGCTATTGTGTGTTTTGAAATATAGTCCAAGCTACGAAGGCACAAGGTACTGTTCCTCTTCGCTTCCAGAGAGTTGTGAAACATGTAACTCGTCCCTGTGAAGAATTGAGATGTTATGAAAGTGGCAGGAAAGTAGGAACGAAGGATCTACTTCACAAAAAAGCTTCACATGATCATATTTTCTTTCCTTGTTAATTAAGGGTAGAATCAATCGCACAAGATTTAACACAAGATAAATAAATGAATGAATGAATTTAATCTCATCAACAGCAGACATTTTGCCGCTTGTGTCCGCGATGGTGAGAGTAGAAAGGTGGATCTTTGCCTTTCGACTCAGCTCCCTCTTCACCAGGACAGTCCGATACAGCGACTGCATCACTGCCGCCGCCGCTCAGATCCGTCTGTCCATCTCACACTCCGTCCTTCTCTCTAATAATTTCCTTCGGGACATTAATAAAGTTGAACCTTGAACCTTGAATAAAATGGATGGATGGATAATAGCCCATGTGTGCCTACGATGATGAGAAACAGCCCCTTTCCCCCTCTCTTTTCAACATATTGATTTTTACCAAGAAAAAATCTATAAATAGCACATTACACATTGAAAACAGCATGGCAAAAAAAAAAAAACGTACAGTTCTTTCCGCCCACGGCAAGGCTTTAAAAGCTGCCCAATTCTGCGGTTTAACCTTTATGCAACATATGAAAACTAGAAAATTTTGCAATTGCTGCGCAATTGCGATTGACTGCGGAATCCTAGGCTACTAATGCAGAAATTTCAAAAATTGCATAAAAATTGTGAAAAGATTCATAATTGCATAAGAGTGCTTTTATTGTGAAAATCCTCATTTAGTTGCATAATACTGCTTTACATGTGAAAATCCTCATTTAGTTGCATAATACTGCTTTACATGTGAAAATCCTCATTTAGTTGCATAATACTGCTTTACATGTGAAAATCCCTATTAAGTTGCATTATAGTGCTTTACATGTGAAAATCCCTATTAAGTTGCATTATAGTGCTTTACATGTGAAAATCCCTATTAAGTTGCATTATAGTGCTTTACATGTGAAAATCCCTATTAAGTTGTATTATAGTGCTTTATATGTGAAAATCCCTAATAAGTTGCATTATAGTGCTTTATATGTGAAAATCCCTAATAAGTTGCATTATACTGCTTTATATGTGAAAATCCCTAATAAGTTGCATTATAGTGCTTTATATGTGAAAATCCCTATTAAGTTGCATTATAGTGCTTTACATGTGCAAATCCCTATTAAGTTGCATTATACTGCTTTATATGTGAAAATCCCTATTAAGTTGTATTATAGTGCTTTATATGTGAAAATCCCTATTAAGTTGCATTATAGTGCTTTATATGTGAAAATCCCTATTAAGTTGCATTATAGTGCTTTATATGTGAAAATCCCTATTAAGTTGCATTATAGTGCTTTATATGTGAAAATCCCTATTAAGTTGCATTATAGTGCTTTATATGTGAAAATCCCTATTAAGTTGCATTATACTGCTTTATATGGGAAAATCCCTATTAAGTTGCATTATACTGCTTTATATGGGAAAATCCCTATTAAGTTGCATTATACTGCTTTATATGCGAAAATCCCTATTAAGTTGCATTATACTGCTTTATATGTGAAAATCCCTATTAAGTTGCATTAGTGCTTTATGTGCGAAAATCCCTATTAAGTTGCATTATAGTGCTTTATATGTGAAAATCCCTATTAAGTTGCATTATACTGCTTTATATGGGAAAATCCCTATTAAGTTGCATTATACTGCTTTATATGCGAAAATCCCTATTAAGTTGCATTATACTGCTTTATATGCGAAAATCCCTATTAAGTTGCATTATAGTGCTTTATATGTGAAAATCCCTATTAAGTTGCATTATACTGCTTTATATGCGAAAATCCCTATTAAGTTGCATTATACTGCTTTATATGCGAAAATCCTTATTAAGTTGCATTATACTGCTTTATATGCGAAAATCCCTATGAAGTTGCATTATAGTGCTTTATATGTGAAAATCCCTATTAAGTTGCATTAAAGTGCTATTATTGTGAAAATCTCTATTAAGTTGCATTATACTGCTTTATATGTGAAAATCCCTATTAAGTTGCATTAAAGTGCTATTATTGTGAAAATCTCTATTAAGTTGCATTATACTGCTTTATATGTGAAAATCCCTATTAAGTTGCATTATACTGCTTTATATGCGAAAATCCCTATTAAGTTGCATTATACTGCTTTATATGTGAAAATCCCTATTAAGTTGCATTATACTGCTTTATATGCGAAAATCCCTATTAAGTTGCATTATAGTGCTTTATATGTGAAAATCCCTATTAAGTTGCATTATACTGCTTTATATGGGAAAATCCCTATTAAGTTGCATTATACTGCTTTATATGCGAAAATCCCTATTAAGTTGCATTATACTGCTTTATATGCGAAAATCCCTATTAAGTTGCATTATACTGCTTTATATGCGAAAATCCCTATTAAGTTGCATTATAGTGCTTTATATGTGAAAATCCCTATTAAGTTGCATTAAAGTGCTATTATTGTGAAAATCTCTATTAAGTTGCATTATACTGCTTTATATGTGAAAATCCCTATTAAGTTGCATTATAGTGCTATTATTGTGAAAATCCCTATTAAGTTGCATAATTGTGTTGTAATTGCAAAAATCCCTATTTTGTTGCAGAAACTGTAAAAACTGTTGAAATTGCAGAAACTCTTGACATTGTATAAAGTCTTAACATTGTATAAACTGTTTAAATCACTCACAGACTTCACTGTATCAGAATTCCTATTATAATGAATGGGGAGCCTTCCCCATACAAATCAATGGCAGAATTCCCAAGCCCGTAGAAAAAAACTGGAAAACTGTAGAACTCTATTTTTTTCTGAAAACTGACAAGTTGTGGAACCTGAATAAGCACAAACTGCAGAAATTGCAGAAAATTTGGAAAAAGTTGCAGAAAAATATCAATTTGCGGAAGCCCCATTATAAGTAATGGGAAAAATCGGCCGAATATCGGCCGATTGCGGAAAAACCGGAAGTTGTAGAATTCCCAAAAGTAATAGCAGGATTCTCTCCAACATGCTGAACGTTTTGATGTATAACTTGTGGAAATCGCTGAAATTGTGAAAGTTGTGAAAGCTGCAGAAAAACGGGAAAAAAACGGAAGTTTAATAATAAAAAAAACTAGAAAATGTTGCAATTGCTGCGCAATTGCGATTGACTGCGGAATCCTAGGCTACTAATGCAGAAATGGCAAAAAATGCATAAAAATTGTGAAAAAATTCATAATTGCATAAGAGTGCTTTTATCGTGAAAATCCTCATTTAGTTGCATAATACTGCTTTACATGTGAAAATCCCTATTAAGTTGCATTATAGTGCTTTACATGTGAAAATCCCTATTAAGTTGCATTATAGTGCTTTACATGTGAAAATCCCTATTAAGTTGCATTATACTGCTTTACATGTGAAAATCCCTATTAAGTTGCATTATAGTGCTTTACATGTGAAAATCCCTATTAAGTTGCATTATAGTGCTTTTATTGTGAAAATCCCAATGACGTTGCATTATAGTGCTTTTATTGTGAAAATCCCTATTAAGTTGCATTATACTGCTTTATATGTGAAAATCCCTATTAAGTTGCATTATAGTGCTTTACATGTGAAAATCCCTATTAAGTTGCATTATAGTGCTTTACATGTGAAAATCCCTATTAAGTTGCATTATAGTGCTTTTATTGTGAAAATCCCTATTAAGTTGCATTATAGTGCTTTACATGTGAAAATCCCTATTAAGTTGCATTATAGTGCTTTATATGTGAAAATCCCTATTAAGTTGCATTATACTGCTTTATATGTGAAAATCCCTATTAAGTTGCATTATAGTGCTTTTATTGTGAAAATCCCTAATAAGTTGCATTATAGTGCTTTATATGTGAAAATCCCTAATAAGTTGCATTATAGTGCTTTTATTGTGAAAATCCCTATTTAGTTGCATTATAGTGCTTTATATGTGAAAATCCCTATTTAGTTGCATTATAGTGCTTTTATTGTGAAAATCCCTATTAAGTTGCATTATAGTGCTTTTATTGTGAAAATCCCTATTAAGTTGCATTATAGTGCTTTTATTGTGAAAATCCCTATTAAGTTGCATTATAGTGCTTTTATTGTGAAAATCCCTATTTAGTTGCATTATAGTGCTTTATATGTGAAAATCCCTATTTAGTTGCATTATAGTGCTTTATATGTGAAAATCCCTATTTAGTTGCATTATAGTGCTTTTATTGTGAAAATCCCTATTAAGTTGCATTATAGTGCTTTTATTGTGAAAATCCCTATTAAGTTGCATTATAGTGCTTTTATTGTGAAAATCCCTATTTAGTTGCATTATAGTGCTTTATATGTGAAAATCCCTATTAAGTTGCATTATAGTGCTTTTATTGTGAAAATCCCTATTTAGTTGCATAATTGTGTTGTAATTGCAAAAATCCCTATTTTTTTGCAGAAACTGTAAAAACTGTTGAAATTGCAGAAACTTGACATTGTATAAAGTCTTAACATTGTATAAACTGTTTAAATCACTCACAAACTTCACTGTATCAGAAATCCTATTCAAATGAATGGGCAGAATTCCCCATACAAATCAATGGCAGAATTCCCAAGCCCGTAGAAAAAAACTGGAAAACTGTAGAACTCTAATTTTTTCAGAAAACTGACAAGTTGTGGAAGCTGAACGAGCACAAACTGCAGAAATTGCTGAAACTGTGGAAAAAACTGCAGAATCTGTGAATTTGCGGGAGCCCCATTATAACTAATAGGAAAAATCGGCCGAATATCGGCCGATTGCGGAAAAACCGGAAGTTGCAGAATTCCCAAAAGTAATAGCAGGATTCTCTCCAACATGCGGAACGTTTTGATGTATAACTTGTGGAAATCGCTGAAATTGTGAAAGTTGTGAAAGCTGCAGAAAATTTGGAAAAAAATACTATAATAATAACTAGAAAATTTTGCAATTGCTGCGCAATTGCGATTGACTGCGGAATCCTAGGCTACTAATGCAGAAATTGCAAAAATTGCATAAAAATTGTGAAAAAAATCATAATTGCATAAGAGTGTAAGAGAGTGCGTTTATCGTGAAAATCCTCATTTAGTTGCATAATACTGCTTTACATGTGAAAATCCCTATTAAGTTGCATAATACTGCTTTATATGTGAAAATCCCTATTAAGTTGCATTATACTGCTTTATATGTGAAAATCCCTAATAAGTTGCATTACACTGCTTTACATGTGAAAATCCCTAATAAGTTGCATTATAGTGCTTTATATTCGAAAATCCCTATTAAGTTGCATTATAGTGCTTTTATTGTGAAAATCCCTATTAAGTTGCAATATAGTGCTTTACATGTGAAAATCCCTATTAAGTTGCATTATAGTGCTTTACATGTGAAAATCCCTATTAAGTTGCATTATAGTGCTTTTATTGTGAAAATCCCTATTAAGTTGCATTATAGTGCTTTACATGTGAAAATCCCTATTAAGTTGCATAATACTGCTTTACATGTGAAAATCCCTAATAAGTTGCATTATAGTGCTTTATATGCGAAAATCCCTATTAAGTTGCATTATAGTGCTTTTATTGTGAAAATCCCTATTAAGTTGCATTATAGTGCTTTACATGTGAAAATCCCTATTAAGTTTCATTATAGTGCTTTTATTGTGAAAATCCCTATTAAGTTGCATTATACTGCTTTACATGTGAAAATCCCTATTAAGTTGCATTATAGTGCTTTATATGCGAAAATCCCTATTAAGTTGCACTATAGTGCTTTACATGTGAAAATCCCTATTAAGTTGCATTATAGTGCTTTATATGTGAAAATCCCTATTAAGTTGCATTATAGTGCTTTACATGCGAAAATCCCAATTAAGTTGCATTATAGTGCTTTTATTGTGAAAATCCCTATTAAGTTGCATTATAGTGCTTTACATGTGAAAATCCCTATTAAGTTGCATTATACTGCTTTACATGTGAAAATCCCTATTAAGTTGCATTATAGTGCTTTATATGCGAAAATCCCTATTAAGTTGCACTATAGTGCTTTTATTGTGAAAATCCCTATTAAGTTGCATTATAGTGCTTTACATGTGAAAATCCCTATTAAGTTGCATTATAGTGCTTTACATGTGAAAATCCCTATTAAGTTGCATTATAGTGCTTTATATGTGAAAATCCCTATTAAGTTGCATTATAGTGCTTTATATGCGAAAATCCCTATTAAGTTGCATTATAGTGCTTTACATGTGAAAATCCCTATTAAGTTGCATTATAGTGCTTTATATGTGAAAATCCCTATTAAGTTGCATTATAGTGCTTTACATGCGAAAATCCCTATTAAGTTGCATTATACTGCTGTACATGCGAAAATCCCTATTAAGTTGCATTATACTGCTTTACATGCGAAAATCCCTATTAAGTTGCATTATAGTGCTTTACATGTGAAAATCCCTATTAAGTTGCATTATACTGCTTTATATGTGAAAATCCCTATTAAGTTGCATTATAGTGCTTTACATGTGAAAATCCCTATTAAGTTGCATTATAGTGCTTTTATTGTGAAAATCCCTATTTAGTTGCATAATTGTGTTGTAATTGCAAAAATCCCTATTTTGTTGCAGAATCTGTAAAAACTGTTGAAATTGCAGAAACTCTTGACATTGTATAAAGTCTTAACATTGTATAAACTGTTAAAATCACTCACAGACTTCACTGTATCAGAAATCCTATTAAAATGAATGGGCAGAATTCCCCATACAAATCAATGGAAGAATTCCCAAGCCCGTAGAAAAAAACTGGAAAACTGCAGAACTCTAATTTTTTCTGAAAACTGACAAGTTGTGGAACCTGAACAAGCACAAACTGCAGAAATTGCTGAAACTGTGGAAAAAACTGCAGAATCTGTGAATTTGCGGGAGCCCCATTATAACTAATAGGAAAAATCGGCCGAATATCGGCCGATTGCGGAAAAACCGGAAGTTGCAGAATTCCCAAAAGTAATAGCAGGATTCTCTCCAACATGCGGAACGTTTTGATGTATAACTTGTGGAAATCGCTGAAATTGTGAAAGTTGTGAAAGCTGCAGAAAATTTGGAAAAAAATACTATAATAATAACTAGAAAATTTTGCAATTGCTGCGCAATTGCGATTGTCTGCGGAATTGTAGGCTACTAATGCAGAAATGACAAAAATTGCAAAACATTGTGAAAATTCATAATTGCATAATACTGCTTTACATGCGAAAATCCCTATTAAGTTGCATTATAGTGCTTTATATGTGAAAATCCCTATTAAGTTGCATTATAGTGCTTTATATGTGAAAATCCCTATTAAGTTGCATTATAGTGCTTTATATGTGAAAATCCCTATTAAGTTGCATTATAGTGCTTTATATGTGAAAATCCCTATTAAGTTGCATTATAGTGCTTTATATGTGAAAATCCCTATTAAGTTGCATTATAGTGCTTTATATGTGAAAATCCCTATTAAGTTGCATTATAGTGCTTTATATGTGAAAATCCCTATTAAGTTGCATTATAGTGCTTTATATGTGAAAATCCCTATTAAGCTGCATTATATTGCTTTATATGTGAAAATCCCTATTAAGTTGCATTATAGTGCTTTATATGTGAAAATCCCTATTAAGTTGCATTATAGTGCTTTATATGTGAAAATCCCTATTAAGTTGCATTATAGTGCTTTACATGCGAAAATCCCTATTAAGTTGCATTATAGTGCTTTATATGTGAAAATCCCTACTAAGTTGCATTATAGTGCTTTACATGTGAAAATCCCTATTAAGTTGCATTATAGTGCTTTATATGTGAAAATCCCTATTAAGTTGCATTATAGTGCTTTATATGTGAAAATCCCTATTAAGTTGCATTATATTGCTTTATATGTGAAAATCCCTATTAAGTTGCATTACACTGCTTTACATGCGAAAATCCCTATTAAGTTGCATTATAGTGCTTTATATGCGAAAATCCCTATTAAGTTGCATTATAGTGCAATTATTGTGAAAATCCCTATTTTGTTGCAGAAACTGTAAAAACTGTTGAAATTGCATAAACTCTTAACATTGTATAAAGTCTTAACATTGTATAAACTGTTTAAATCACTCACAGACTTCACTGTATCAGAAATCCTATCAAAATGAATGGGGAGCCTTCCCCATACAAATCAATGGCAGAATTCCCAAGCCCGTAGAAAAAAACTGGAAAACTGCAGAACTCTATTTTTTTCTGAAAACTGACAAGTTGTGGAACCTGAACAAGCACAAACTGCAGAAATTGCTGAAACTGTGGAAAAAACTGCAGAATCTGTGAATTTGCGGAAGCCCCATTATAAGTAATGGGAAAAATCGGCCGAATATCGGCCGATTGCGGAAAAACCGGAAGTTGCAGAATTCCCAAAAGTAATAGCAGGATTCTCTCCAACATGCGGAACGTTTTGATGTATAACTTGTGGAAATCGCTGAAATTGTGAAAGCTGTGAAAGCTGCAGAAAAACGGGAAAAAAACGGAAGTTTAATAATAACTAGAAATTTTTGCAATTGCTGCGCAATTGCGATTGACTGCGGAATAGAACTAATGCAGAAGTCACCTGAAAAATCCTTGAAAATGCCTTGAAACTGTTAAAATACTTTCTTTGAAACTCCTGAAGTCCTTGAAAGATTTGAAACATTGAAACTCCTGAAATCTTCAAAACTGTTGAAACCTTGAAACTGTTGAAACTTTGAAACTGTTGAAACCTTGAAACTGTTGAAACTTTGAAACTGTTAAAACCTTGAAATTCCTATAATCCTTAACACTGTTGAATTCCTGAACACTCCTGAAATACTTGAAACTCCTGAAATTATCCGGTAACTATGGAAATGTGGTCTGGACTTTGCCTGGCTTCTGCAGTTTTCCTGGATCTGGTTTTAGTTCCGGTAACTATGGTAACTTGGTCTGGACTTGGCCTTGCTTCTGTGGTTTACCTGGTTATGGATTGAATTCTGGTAACTATGGCAACCTGGTCTGGACTTGGCCTGGCTTCTGTGGTTTACCTGGTTATGGACTGAATTCAGGTAACTATGGTAACTTGGTCTGGACCTGGCCTGGCTTCTGTGGTTTACCTGGTTATGGTTTTAATTCAGGTTACTATGGTAACTTGGTCTGGACTTGGCCTGGCTTCTGTGGTTTTCCTGGTTATGGATTGAATTCAGGTTACTATGGTAACTTGGTCTGGACCTGGCCTGGCTTTTGTGGTTTACCTGGTTATGGTTTTAATTCAGGTTACTATGGTAACTTGGTCTGGACCTGGCCTGGCTTCTGTGGTTTACCTGGTTATGGATTGAATTCAGGTTACTATGGTAACTTGGTCTGGACTTGGCCTGGCTTCTGTGGTTTACCTGGTTATGGATTGAATTCTGGTAACTATGGTAACTTGGTCTGGACTTGCCCTGGCTTCTGTGGTTTTCCTGGTTATGGATTGAATTCTGGTAACTATGGTAACTTGGTCTGGACTTGGCCTGGTTCCTGTGGTTTACCTGGTTATGGTTTTAATTCCGGTTACTATGGTAACTTGGTCTGGACTTGGCCTGGTTCCTGTGATTTACCTGGTTATGGTTTTAAATCAGGTTACTATGGTAACTTGGTCTGGACTTGGCCTTGCTTCTGTGGTTTACCTGGTTATGGTTTTAATTCCGGTAGCTATGGCAACCTGGTCTGGACTTGGTCTTGGTCCAGGTCTTGGGTCGGATCTTGGTCTGGATCTTGGTCTGGGTCTTGGTCTGGGTTTTGGTTCGGATCTTGGTTCGGGTCTTGGTTCGGGTCTTGGTTCGGGTCTTGTTCTGGGTCTGGCTTTTAGCTCCGGTCTTGGTTTGGGTTCGGGTCTCGGTCTGGGTTTCGTTCTGATCTTGGTTCGGGTCTTGGTTCGGGTCTTGGTTCGGGTCTTGGTTCAGGTCTTGGTTCGGGTCTTGGTTCGGGTCTTGGTTCGGGTCTTGGTTCGGGTCTTGGTTCGAGTCTTGGTTCGAGTCTTGGTTCGGGTCTTGGTTCAGGTCTTGGTTCAGGTCTTGGTTCAGGTCTTGGTTCGGGTCTTGGTTCGAGTCTTGGTTCGGGTCTTGGTTCAGGTCTTGGTCTGGGTCTTGGTTCGGGTCTTGGTTCAGGTCTTGGTTCAGGTCTTGGTTCGAGTCTTGGTTCGGGTCTTGGTTCAGGTCTTGGATCGGGTCTTGGTTCGGGTCTTGGTTCGAGTCTTGGTTCGGGTCTTGGTTCAGGTCTTGGTCTGGGTCTTGGTTCGGGTCTTGGTTCAGGTCTTGGTTCAGGTCTTGGTTCGAGTCTTGGTTCGGGTCTTGGTTCGGGTCTTGGTTCGGGTCTTGGTTCGGGTCTTGGTTCGAGTCTTGGTTCAGGTCTTGGTTCAGGTCTTGGTTCGGGTCTTGGTCTGGGTTTCGTTCTGATCTTGGTTCGGGTCTTGGTTCGAGTCTTGGTTCGGGTCTTGGTTCGGGTCTTGGTTCGGGTCTTGGTTCAGGTCTTGGTTCGAGTCTTGGTTCGGGTCTTGGTCTGGGTTTCGTTCTGATCTTGGTTCGGGTCTTGGTTCGGGTCTTGGTTCGAGTCTTGGTTCGAGTCTTGGTTCGGGTCTTGGTTCAGGTCTTGGTTCGGGTCTTGGTTCGGGTCTTGGTTCGGGTCTTGGTTCGAGTCTTGGTTCGGGTCTTGGTTCAGGTCTTGGTCTGGGTCTTGGTCTGGGTCTTGGTTCAGGTCTTGGTTCGGGTCTTGGTTCAGGTCTTGGTTCAGGTCTTGGTTCAGGTCTTGGTTCGAGTCTTGGTTCGGGTCTTGGTTCAGGTCTTGGTTCGGGTCTTGGTCTGGGTCTTGGTTCGGGTCTTGGTCTGGGTCTTGGTTCGGGTCTTGGTTCGGGTCTTGGTTCAGGTCTTGGTTCGGGTCTTGGTTCGGGTCTTGGTTCGAGTCTTGTTTCGGGTCTTGGTTCAGGTCTTGGTCCGGGTCTTGGTTCGGGTCTTGGTTCGGGTCTTGGTCTGGGTCTTGGTTCGGGTCTTGGTTCAGGTCTTGGTTCGGGTCTTGGTTCGGGTCTTGGTTCGAGTCTTGGTTCGGGTCTTGGTTCAGGTCTTGGTTCGAGTCTTGGTTCGGGTCTTGGTTCGGGTCTTGGTCTGGGTCTTGGTTCGGGTCTTGGTTCAGGTCTTGGTTCGAGTCTTGGTTCGGGTCTTGGTTCAGGTCTTGGTCTGGGTCTTGGTTCGGGTCTTGGTTCAGGTCTTGGTTCGGGTCTTGGTTCGGGTCTTGGTTCGAGTCTTGGTTCGGGTCTTGGTTCAGGTCTTGGTCTGGGTCTTGGTTCGGGTCTTGGTTCAGGTCTTGGTTCAGGTCTTGGTTCGAGTCTTGGTTCGGGTCTTGGTTCAGGTCTTGGTTCGGGTCTTGGTCTGGGTCTTGGTTCGGGTCTTGGTTCGGGTCTTGGTTCAGGTCTTGGTTCGAGTCTTGGTTCGGGTCTTGGTTCAGGTCTTGGTTCGGGTCTTGGTTCGGGTCTTGGTTCAGGTCTTGGTTCGAGTCTTGGTTCGGGTCTTGGTTCAGGTCTTGGTTCGGGTCTTGGTTCGGGTCTTGGTTCAGGTCTTGGTTCGGGTCTTGGTCTGGGTCTTGGTTCGGGTCTTGGTTCGGGTCTTGGTTCAGGTCTTGGTTCGAGTCTTGGTTCGGGTCTTGGTTCAGGTCTTGGTTCGGGTCTTGGTTCGGGTCTTGGTTCAGGTCTTGGTTCGGGTCTTGGTCTGGGTCTTGGTTCGGGTCTTGGTTCAGGTCTTGGTTCAGGTCTTGGTTCGAGTCTTGGTTCGGGTCTTGGTTCAGGTCTTGGTTCGGGTCTTGGTCTGGGTCTTGGTTCGGGTCTTGGTTCGGGTCTTGGTTCAGGTCTTGGTTCGAGTCTTGGTTCGGGTCTTGGTTCAGGTCTTGGTTCGGGTCTTGGTTCAGGTCTTGGTTCGGGTCTTGGTTCGGGTCTTGGTCTGGGTCTTGGTCTGGGTCTTGGTTCGGGTCTTGGTTCGGGTCTTGGTCTGGGTCTTGGTTCAGGTCTTGGTCTGGGTCTTGGTTCGGGTCTTGGTTCGGGTCTTGGTCTGGGTCTTGGTCTGGGTCTTGGTTCGGGTCTTGGTTCGGGTCTTGGTTCGGGTCTTGGTCTGGGTCTTGGTTCGGGTCTTGGTTCGGGTCTTGGTCTGGGTCTTGGTCTGGGTCTTGGTTCGGGTCTTGGTTCGGGTCTTGGTTCGGGTCTTGGTTCGGGTCTTGGTCTGGGTCTTGGTTCGGGTCTTGGTTCGGGTCTTGGTCTGGGTCTTGGTCTGGGTCTTGGTTCGGGTCTTGGTTCGGGTCTTGGTCTGGGTCTTGGTCTGGGTCTTGGTTCGGGTCTTGGTTCGGGTCTTGGTCTGGGTCTTGGTTCGGGTCTTGGTCTGGGTCTTGGTTCGGGTCTTGGTTCGGGTCTTGGTCTGGGTCTTGGTTCGGGTCTTGGTTCGGGTCTTGGTCTGGGTCTTGGTCTGGGTCTTGGTCTGGGTCTTGGTTCGGGTCTTGGTTCGGGTCTTGGTTCGGGTCTTGGTTCGGGTCTTGGTCTGGGTCTTGGTTCGGGTCTTGGTTCGGGTCTTGGTCTGGGTCTTGGTCTGGGTCTTGGTTCGGGTCTTGGTTCGGGTCTTGGTCTGGGTCTTGGTCTGGGTCTTGGTTCGGGTCTTGGTTCGGGTCTTGGTCTGGGTCTTGGTTCGGGTCTTGGTCTGGGTCTTGGTTCGGGTCTTGGTTCGGGTCTTGGTTCGGGTCTTGGTTCGGGTCTTGGTCTGGGTCTTGGTTCGGGTCTTGGTTCGGGTCTTGGTCTGGGTCTTGGTCTGGGTCTTGGTTCGGGTCTTGGTTCGGGTCTTGGTTCGGGTCTTGGTCTGGGTCTTGGTTCGGGTCTTGGTTCGGGTCTTGGTTCGGGTCTTGGTTCGGGTCTTGGTTCGGGTCTTGGTCTGGGTCTTGGTCTGGGTCTTGGTTCGGGTCTTGGTTCGGGTCTTGGTTCGGGTCTTGGTTCGGGTCTTGGTTCGGGTCTTGGTCCCAATCCTTGAAACTGCAGAAGTATTTGAACTGCAGAAGTATTTGAACTGCAGAAGTATTTGAACTGCAGAAGTATTTGAAACTGCAGAAGTATTTGAACTGCAGAAGTATTTGAACTGCAGAAGTATTTGAACTGCAGAAGTATTTGAACTGCAGAAGTATTTGAACTGCAGATGTATTTGAACTGCATAAGTATTTTAACTGCAGAAGTATTTGAACCGCAGAAGTATTTGAAACTGCAGAAGTATTTGAACTGCAGAAGTATTTGAACTGCAGAAGTATTTGAACTGCAGAAGTATTTGAACTGCATAAGTATTTGAACTGCAGAAGTATTTGAACCGCAGAAGTATTTGAAACTGCAGAAGTATTTGAACTGCAGAAGTATTTGAACTGCAGAAGTATTTGAACTGCAGAAGTATTTGAACTGCAGAAGTATTTGAACTGCAGAAGTTTTTGAACTGCAGAAGTATTTGAAACTGCAGAAATGGCTGAATGTACCTGAAGTCCCATTAAAATGAATGGGCAGAATTCCCCATACAAATCAATGGCAGAATTCCCAAGCCCGTAGAAAAAAACTGGAAAACTGTAGAACTCAAATTTTTTCAGAAAACTGACAAGTTGTGGAAGCTGAACAAGCACAAACTGCAGAAATTGCTGAAACTGTGGAAAAAACTGCAAAATCTGTGAATTTGAGGAAGCCCCATTATAAGTAATGGGAAAAATCGTCCAAATATCGGCCGATTGCGGAAAAACCGGAAATCGCTGAATTCCCAAAAGTAATCGCAGGATTCTCCCAAACATGCGGAACGTTTAAATGTATAACTTGCTGAAATTGCTGAAACTGTGAAAGCTGTGAAAGCTGTTGAAAAACGGGAAAAACATAGATTAATAATAACTAGAAAATTTTGCAATTGCTGCGCAATTGCGATTGACTGCGGAATAGATCTAATGCAGAAGTCACCTGAAAAATCCTTGAAAATGCCTTGAAACTGTTAAAATACTTTCTTTGAAACGCCTGAAGTCCTTGAAAGATTTGAAACAGTGAAACTCCTGAAATCTTAAACTGTTGACACCTTGAACCTCCTGAAATCCTTGAAACTGTTGAAACTTTGAAACTGTTGAAACCTTGAAACTGTTGAAACCTTGAAACTGTTGAAACCTTGAAACTCCTGAATTCTTTGAAACTGTTAAAACCTTGAAATTCCTATAATCCTTAACACTGTTGAATTCCTCACCACTCCTGAAATACTTGAAACTCCTGAAATTATCCGGTAACTATGGAAATGTGGTCTGGACTTGGCCTGGTTTCTGTGGTTTTCCTGGTTATGGTTTTAGTTCCGGTAACTATGGGGACTTGGTCTGGACTTGGCCTGGTTTCTGTGGTTTACCTGGTTATGGTTTTAATTCAGGTTACTATGGTAACTTGGTCTGGACTTGACCTGGTTTCTATGGATTTCCTGGTTATGGTTTTAATTCGGGTAACTATGGCAACTTAGTCTGGACTTGGCCTGGCTTCTGTGGTTTTTGGTCTTGGTCTGGGTCTTGGTGTGGGTCTTGGTTCGGGTCTTGGTCTGGGTCTTGGTTTGGGTCTTGGTTCAGGTCTTGGTTCGGGTCTTGGTCTGGGTCTTGGTTCGGGTCTTGGTTCGGGTCTTGGTTCAGGTCTTAGTCTGGGTTTTGGTTCGGGTCTTGGTTCGGGTCTTGGTTCGGGTCTTGGTCTGGGTCTTGGTTCGGGTCTTGGTTCGGGTCTTGGTTCAGGTCTTGGTTCGGGTCTTGGTTCGGGTCTTGGTTCGGGTCTTGGTCTGGGTCTTGGTTCGGGTCTTGGTTCGGGTCTTGGTTCGGGTCTTGGTCTGGGTCTTGGTTTGGGTCTTTGTTTGGGTCTTGGTTCGGGTCTTGGTTCGGGTCTTGGTTTGGGTCTTTGTTTGGGTCTTGGTTCGGGTCTTGGTCTGGGTCTTGGTTTGGGTCTTGGTTCAGGTCTTGGTTCGGGTCTTGGTCTGGGTCTTGGTTCGGGTCTTGGTCTGGGTCTTGGTTCGGGTCTTGGTTCGGGTCTTAGTCTGGGTCTTGGTTCGGGTCTTGGTTCGGGTCTTGGTTCGGGTCTTGGTTCGGGTCTTGGTCTGGGTCTTGGTTCGGGTCTTGGTCTGGGTCTTGGTTCGGGTCTTGGTTCGGGTCTTGGTTCGGGTCTTGGTTCGGGTCTTGGTTCGGGTCTTGGTCTGGGTCTTGGTTCGGGTCTTGGTTCGGGTCTTGGTCTGGGTCTTGGTTCGGGTCTTGGTCTGGGTCTTGGTTCGGGTCTTGGTTCGGGTCTTGGTTCGGGTCTTGGTTCGGGTCTTGGTTCGGGTCTTGGTCTGGGTCTTGGTTCAGGTCTTGGTTCGGGTCTTGGTCTGGGTCTTGGTCTGGGTCTTGGTTCGGGTCTTGGTTCGGGTCTTGGTTCGGGTCTTGGTTCGGGTCTTGGTCTGGGTCTTGGTTCGGGTCTTGGTTCGGGTCTTGGTCTGGGTCTTGGTCTGGGTCTTGGTTCGGGTCTTGGTTCGGGTCTTGGTCTGGGTCTTGGTCTGGGTCTTGGTTCGGGTCTTGGTTCGGGTCTTGGTTCGGGTCTTGGTCTGGGTCTTGGTTCGGGTCTTGGTCTGGGTCTTGGTTCGGGTCTTGGTCTGGGTCTTGGTTCGGGTCTTGGTTCGGGTCTTGGTTCGGGTCTTGGTTCGGGTCTTGGTTCGGGTCTTGGTCTGGGTCTTGGTTCGGGTCTTGGTTCGGGTCTTGGTCTGGGTCTTGGTTCGGGTCTTGGTTCGGGTCTTGGTTCGGGTCTTGGTTCGGGTCTTGGTTCGGGTCTTGGTTCGGGTCTTGGTTCGGGTCTTGGTTCAGGTCTTGGTTCGGGTCTTGGTTCGGGTCTTGGTCCCAATCCTTGAAACTGCAGAAGTATTTGAACTGCAGAAGTATTTGAACTGCAGAAGTATTTGAACTGCAGAAGTATTTGAAACTGCAGAAGTATTTGAACTGCAGAAGTATTTGAACTGCAGAAGTATTTGAAACTGCAGAAGTATTTGAACTGCAGAAGTATTTGAACTGCATAAGTATTTGAACTGCAGAAGTATTTGAACCGCAGAAGTATTTGAAACTGCAGAAGTATTTGAACTGCAGAAGTATTTGAACTGCAGAAGTATTTGAACTGTAGAAGTATTTGAAACTGCAGAAGTATTTGAACTGCAGAAGTATTTGAAACTGCAGAAATGGCTGAATGTACCTGAAGTCCCATTAAAATGAATGGGCAGAATTCCCCATACAAATCAATGGCAGAATTCCCAAGCCCGTAGAAAAAAAATGGAAAACTGTAGAACTCAAATTTTTTCAGAAAACTGACAAGCTGCGGAAGCTGAACAAGCACAAACTGCAGAAATTGCTGAAACTGTGGAAAAAACTGCAAAATCTGTGAATTTGAGGAAGCCCCATTATAAGTAATGGGAAAAATCGTCCAAATATCGGCCGATTGCGGAAAAACCGGAAATCGCTGAATTCCCAAAAGTAATCGCAGGATTCTCCCAAACATGCGGAACGTTTAAATGTATAACTTGCTGAAATTGCTGAAACTGTGAAAGCTGTGAAAGCTGTTGAAAAACGGGAAAAACATAGATTAATAATAATAATAATAATAATAAAGAACATGAAAACCAATTATTGACTGCGGAAGTTTTCCGCAGTCAATCAATAATAACTAGAAAATTTTGCAATTGCTGCGCAATTGCGATTGACTGCGGAATAGATCTAATGCAGAAGTCACCTGAACAATCCTTGAAAATGCCTTGAAGCTGTTAAAATACTTTCTTTGAAACTCCTGAAGGCCTTGAAAGATTTGAAACATTGAAACTTTTGAAATCTTCAAAACTGTTGACACCTTGAAACTGTTAAAACCTTGAAACTGTTGAAACCATGAAACTGTTAAAACCTTGAAATTCCTAAAATCCTTTACACTGTTGAATTCCTGAACACTGAAATACTTGAAACTCCTGAAATTATCCGGTAACTATGGAAATGTGGTCTGGACTTTGCCTGGCTTCTGTAGTTTTCCTGGATCTGGTTTTAGTTCCGGTAACTATGGGAACCTGGTCTGGACTTGGCCTGGTTTCTGTGGTTTTCCTGGTTATGGATTGAATTCAGGTTTCTATGGTAACTTGGTCTGGACTTGGCCTGGCTTCTGTGGTTTACCTGGTTATGGACTGAATTCTGGTAACTATGGTAACTTGGTCTGGACTTGGCCTGGTTTCTGTGGTTTTCCTGGTTATGGATTGAATTCAGGTTTCTATGGTAACTTGGTCTGGACTTGGCCTGGCTTCTGTGGTTTACCTGGTTATGGACTGAATTATGGTAACTATGGTAACTTGGTCTGGACTTGGCCTGGCTTCTGTGGTTTTCCTGGTTATGGTTGTAATTCCGGTAACTATGGTAACTTGGTCTGGACTTGGCTTTGCTTCTGTGGTTTTCCTGGTTATGGATTGAATTCAGGTTACTATGGTAACTTGGTCTGGACTTGGCCTGGCTTCTGTGGTTTACCTGGTTATGGACTGAATTCTGGTAACTATGGTAACTTGGTCTGGACTTGCCCTGGCTTCTGTGGTTTTCCTGGTTATGGATTGAATTCAGGTTACTATGGTAACTTGGTCTGGACCTGGCCTGGCTTCTGTGGTTTACCTGGTTATGGATTGAATTCAGGTTACTATGGTAACTTGGTCTGGACTTGGCCTGGCTTCTGTGGTTTACCTGGTTATGGATTGAATTCAGGTTACGATGGTAACTTGGTCTGGACTTGCCCTGGCTTCTGTGGTTTTCCTGGTTATGGATTGAATTCAGGTTACTATGGTAACTTGGTCTGGACTTGGCCTGGCTTCTGTAGTTTACCTGGTTATGGATTGAATTCTGGTAACTATGGTAACTTGGTCTGGACTTGCCCTGGCTTCTGTGGTTTTCCTGGTTATGGATGGAATTCTGGTAACTATGGTAACTTGGTCTGGACTTGGCCTGGTTCCTGTGGTTTACCTGGTTATGGTTTTAATTCCGGTAGCTATGGGGACTTGGTCTGGACTTGGCCTGGTTCCTGTGGTTTACCTGGTTATGGTTTTAAACCAGGTTACTATGGTAACTTGGTCTGGACTTGGCCTTGCTTCTGTGGTTTACCTGGTTATGGATTGAATTCAGGTTACTATGGTAACTTGGTCTGGACTTTGCCTGGCTTCTGTGGTTTACCTGGTTATGGTTTAAATTCCGGTAGCTATAGCAACCTGGTCTGGACTTGGTCTTGGTCCAGGTCTTGGGTCGGATCTTGGTCTGGGTCTTGGTCTGGGTTTTGGTTCGGGTCTTGGTTCGGGTCTTGGTTCGGGTCTTGTTCTGGGTCTGGCTTTTCGCTCCGGTCTTGGTTTGGGTTCGGGTCTCGGTCTGGGTTTCGTTCTGATCTTGGTTCGGGTCTTGGTCTGGGTCTTGGTTCGGGTCTCGGTCTGGGTCTCGGTCTGGGTCTTGGTTCAGGTCTTGGTTCGGGTCTTGGTTCGGGTCTTGGTTCGGGTCTTGGTTCGGGTCTCGGTCTGGGTCTCGGTCTGGGTCTCGGTCTGGGTCTTGGTTCAGGTCTTGGTTCGGGTCTTGGTTCGGGTCTTGGTTCGGGTCTTGGTTCGGGTCTTGGTTCGGGTCTTGGTTCGGGTCTCGGTCTGGGTCTCGGTCTGGGTCTTGGTTCAGGTCTTGGTTCGGGTCTTGGTTCGGGTCTTGGTTCGGGTCTTGGTTCGGGTCTTGGTTCGGGTCTTGGTTCGGGTCTTGGTCTGGGTCTTGGTTCGGGTCTTGGTTCGGGTCTTGGTTCGGGTCTTGGTTCGGGTCTTGGTTCGGGTCTTGGTTCGGATCTTAGTCTGGGTCTTGTTTCTGGTCTTGGTCTGGGTCTTGGTTTGGGTTCGGGTCTCGGTCTGGGTTTCGTTCTGATCTTGGTTCGGGTCTGGGTCTTGGTTCGGGTCTCGGTCTGGGTCTCGGTCTGGGTCTTGGTTCAGGTCTTGGTTCGGGTCTTGGTTCGGGTCTTGGTTTGGGTCTCGGTCTGGGTCTCGGTCTGGGTCTTGGTTCAGGTCTTGGTTCGGGTCTTGGTTCGGGTTTTGGTTCGGGTCTTGGTTCGGGTCTTTGTCCCAATCCTTGAAACTGCAAAAGTATTTGAACTGCGGAAGTATTTGAACTGCAGAAGTATTTGAACTGCAGAAGTATTTGGACTGCAGAAGTATTTGAACTGCAGAAGTATTTGAAACTGCAGAAGTATTTGAAACTGCAGAAGTATTTGAACTGCAGAAGTATTTGAAACTGCAGAAGTATTTGAACTGCAGAAGTATTTGAACTGCAGAAGTATTTGAAACTGCAGAAGTATTTGAACTGCAGAAGTATTTGAACTGTAGAAGTATTTGAAATGCAGAAGTATTTGAAATGCAGAAGTATTTGAAACTGCAGAAGTATTTGAAACGCAGAAGTATTTGAACTGCAGAAGTATTTGAAACTGCAGAAGTATTTGAAACTGCAGAAGTATTTGAACTGCAGAAGTATTTGAAACTGCAGAAGTATTTGAACTGCAGAAGTATTTGAACTGCAGAAGTATTTGAAACTGCAGAAGTATTTGAACTGCAGAAGTATTTGAAACTGCAGAAGTATTTGAACTGCAGAAGTATTTGAAACTGCAGAAGTATTTGAACTGCAGAAGTATTTGAAACTGCAGAAGTATTTGAACTGCAGAAGTATTTGAAACTGCAGAAGTATTTGAAACTGCAGAAATGGCTGAAAGACCTGAATGTACCTGAAGTCCCATTAAAATGAATGGGCAGAATTCCCCATACAAATCAATGGCAGAATTCCCAAGCCCGTAGAAAAAAACTGGAAAATTGCAGAACTCTAATTTTTTCTGAAAACTGACAAGCTGTGGAAGCTGAACAAGCACAAACTGCAGAAATTGCTGAAACTGTGGAAAAAACTGCAGAATCTGTGAATTTGAGGAAGCCCCATTATAAGTAATGGGAAAAATCGGCCGAATATCGGCCGATTGCGGAAAAACCGGCAATCGCTGAATTCCCAAAAGTAATGGCAGGATTCTGTGTAACATGCTCAACGTTTAAATGTATGACTTGCTGAAATTGCTGAAACTGTGAAAGCTGTGAAAGCTCCCGAAAATCTGGAAAAAAATATAATAATAATAATAATAAAGAACATGAAAACCATATATTGTCTGCGGAAGTTTTCCGCAGACAATCAATAATAATAAAGAACATGAAAACCAATTATTGACTGCGGAAGTTTTCCGCAGTCAATCAATAACTAGAAAATTTTGCAATTGCTGCGCAATTGCGATTGACTGCGGAATAGTGTTGCTGCAAAAGTTAGGTGAAAAATCCTTGAAAACTCCTGAAACCTTGAAACACCCGAAACCGTGAAACTGTTAAAATTGTTGAAAGTCCTGAAACCTTGAAACACCAGAAACATTTGTCCTAAAAGTTCTAGAATCATTGGAATTTCTGACACCTTGATACTCCTTAAATCCTTGAAATTCCTGAAATCCTTGAAACTCTAGAAATCATTTGAACTGGATAAATTCTTGAAACAGTTGAAATCCTTGAAACGCCTGAAATTTAAATTGTCCTTGAACCTGTTGAAATTCCCCACACCGCTGAAATTATCTGGTTCTGGTAAATAGGGCAACCTGGTCTGGACTTGGCATGGCTTCTTTGGTTTACCTGGTTATGGTTTTAATTCTGGTAACTATGGTAACCTAGTCTGGACTTGGCCTGGCTTCTGTAGTTTACCTGAATATGGTTTTGGTTTCGGCAACTATGGTAACTTGATCTGGACTTGGCCTGGTTTCTGCAGTTTACCTGGTTGTGGTTTTTATTCCGGTAACTATGGGAACCTGGTCTGGACTTGGCCTGCTTTCTGTGGATTTCCTGGTTATGGTTTTCATTCCGGTAACTATGGTAACTTGGTCTGGACTTGGCCTGGTTTCTGTGGTTTACCTGGTTATGGTTTTAATTCCGGTAACTATGGTAACCTGGTCTGGACTTGCCCTGGCTTCTGTGGTTTTCCTGGTTATGGATTGAATTCCGGTAACTATGGTAACTTGGTCTGGACTTTGCCTGGCTTCCGTGGTTTTCCTGGTTATGGATTGAATTCCGGTAACTATGGTAACTTGGTCTGGACTTAGTCTTGCTCCAGGTCTTGGGTCAGATCTTGGTTTGGGTCTGGGTCTTGGTTCGAGTCTTGGTTCGGGTCTTGGTTCGGGTCTTGATCTGGGTTTTGGTTTCGGGCTTTGGTCCGGGTCTTGGTCTGTGTCTTGGTTCGGGTCTTGTTCTGGGTCTTGCTTTTGGCTCCGGTCTTGGTCTTGGTCTTGGTTCGAGTCTTTGTTCTGGTCTTGGTTCGGGTCTTGGTTCTGGTCTCGGTCTGGGTCTTGGTTCGTGTCTTGGTTCTGGTCTTGGTTCGGGTCTTGGTTCGGGTGTTTGTCCGGGTCTTGGTTCGGGTCTTTGTCCGGGTCTTGGTCTTGATTCGTGTCTTGGTTCGGGTCTTTGTCCGGGTCTTGGTTCGGGTCTTGGTTCGGGTCTTGGTTCGGGTCTTGGTCTTGGTTCAGGTCTTGGTCTGGGTCTTGGTCTTGGTCTGGGTCTCGGTTCGGGTCTTGGTTCGGGTCTTGGTTCAGGTCTTGGTCTTGATTCGAGTCTTTGTTCTGGTCTTGATTCGAGTCTTTGTTCTGGTCTTGGTCTGGGTCTGGATCTTGGTCTTGGTTCGGGTCTTTGTCTGGGTCTTGGTTCGGGTCTTGGTTCAGGTCTTGGTCTGGGTCTGGCTTTTGGCTCCGGTCTCGGTTCGGGTCTTGGTTCGGGTCTTGCTCTGGGTCTTTGTTCTGGTCTTGGTTCGGGTCTTGGTTCGGGTCTTGGTTCGGTTCTTGGTCTGGGTCTGGCTTTTGGCTCCGGTCTTGGTTCGGGTCTTGGTTCGGGTCTTGCTCTGGGTCTTGGTTCGGGTCTTGGTTCGGGTCTTGGTCTTGATTCGAGTCTTTGTTCTGGTCTTGGTTCGGGTCTTGCTCTGGGTCTTGGTTCGGGTCTTGGTCTGGGTCTTGGTCTGGGTCTTGGTCTGGGTCTTGGTCTGGGTCTTGGTTCGGGTCTTGGTTCGGGTCTTGGTCTGGGTCTTGGTTCGGGTCTTGGTTCAGGTCTTGGTCTTGATTCGAGTCTTTGTTCTGGTCTTGGTCTGGGTCTGGGTCTTGGTCTTGGTTCGGGTCTTTGTCTGGGTCTTGGTTCGGGTCTGGATCTTGGTCTTGGTTCGGGTCTTTGTCTGGGTCTTGTTTCGGGTCTTGGTTCAGGTCTTGGTCTGGGTCTTGGTCTGGGTCTTGGTCTGGGTCTTGGTTCGGGTCTTAGTCTGGGTCTTGGTTCGGGTCTTGGTTCGGGTCTTGGTTCGGGTCTTGGTTCGGGTCTTGGTTCAGGTCTTGTTCTGGGTCTTGATTTGGGTCTTGGTTGCGGTCTTGGTTCGGGTCTTGGTCTGGACTTGCCCTGGCTTCTGTGGATTTCCTGGTTATGGATTGAATTCCGGTAGCTATGGTAACCTGGTCTGGACTTGGTCTTGGTCCAGGTCTTGGGTCGGATCTTGGTCTGGGTCTTGGTTTGGGTCTTGGTTTGGGTCTTGGTTCAGTCTTGGTCTGGGTCTTGGTTTGGGTCTTGGTTTGGGTCTTGGTTCAGTCTTGGTCTGGGTCTTGGTTTGGGTCTTGGTTTGGGTCTTGGTTTGGGTCTTGGTTTGGGTCTTGGTTTGGGTCTTGTTCTGGGTCTTGGTTCGGGTCTTGGTTTGGGTCTTGGTTCGGGTCTTGGTTCGGGTCTTGGTTCGGGTCTTGGTTCGGGTCTTGGTCTGGACTTGGCCTGGCTTCTGTGGTTTTGCTGGTTATGGTTTTAATTCAGGTGACTATGGGGACTTGGCCTGGTTCATATGGTTTACCTGGTTATGGTTTTAATTCTGGTAGCTATGGTAACCTGGTCTGGACTTGGTCATGGTCCAGGTATTGGGTCGGATCTTGGTTCAGTCTTGGTCTGGGTCTTGGTTTGGGTCTTGGTTCGGGTCTTGGTTTGGGTCTTGGTTTGGGTCTTGGTTTGGGTCTTGGTTTGGGTCTTGGTTCGGGTCTTGGTCTGGGTCTTGGTTCGGGTCTTGGTTCGGGTCTTGGTCTGGGTCTTGGTTCGGGTCTTGGTTCGGGTCTTGGTCTGGGTCTTGGTTCGGGTCTTGGTTCGGGTCTTGGTTCGGGTCTTGGTCTGGGTCTTGGCTCGGGTCTTGGTTCGGGTCTTGGTTCGGGTCTTGGTCTGGGTCTTGGTTCGGGTCTTGGTTCGGGTCTTGGTCTTGATTCGAGTCTTTGTTCTGGTCTTGGTCTGGGTCTTGGTCTGGGTCTTGGTCTGGGTCTTGGTTCGGGTCTTCGTCTGGGTCTTGGTGCGGGTCTTAGTTCGGGTCTTGGTCTGGGTCCTGGTTCGGGTCTTGGTTCGGGTCTTGGTCTGGGTATTGGTTCGGGTCTTGGTTCGGGTCTTGTTCTGGGTCTTGGTTCGGGTCTTGGTTCGGGTCTTGGTCTGGGTCTTGGTCTGGGTCTTGGTTCGGGTCTTGGTTCGGGTCTTGGTTCGGGTCTTGTTCTGGACTTGGCCTGGCTTGGTCTTGGTCTGGGTCTGGCTTTTGGCTCTGGTCTTGGTCTTGGTTCGGGTCTTGCTCTGGGTCTTTGTCCCAATCCTTGAAACTGCAGAAGTATTTGAACTGCAGAAGTATTTGAACTGCAGAAGTATTTGAACTGCAGAAGTATTTGAACTGCAGAAGTATTTGAAACTGCAGAAGTATTTGAACTGCAGAAGTATTTGAAACTGCAGAAGTATTTGAAACTGCAGAAGTATTTGAAATGCAGAAGTATTTGAAGTGCAGAAGTATTTGAACTGCAGAAGTATTTGAACTGCAGAAGTATTTGAAACTGCAGAAGTATTTGAACTGCAGAAGTATTTGAACTGCAGAAGTATTTGAACTGCAGAAGTATTTGAACTGCAGAAGTATTTGAACTGCAGAAGTATTTGAACTGCAGAAGTATTTGAAACTGCAGAAGTATTTGAACTGCAGAAGTATTTGAACTGCAGAAGTATTTGAACTGCAGAAGTATTTGAAACTGCAGAAGTATTTGAACTGCAGAAGTATTTGAACTGCAGAAGTATTTGAAACTGCAGAAGTATTTGAAACTGCAGAAGTATTTGAACTGCAGAAGTATTTGAAACTGCAGAAGTATTTGAACTGCAGAAGTATTTGAACTGCAGAAGTATTTGAAACTGCAGAAGTATTTGAACTGCAGAAGTATTTGAACTGCAGAAGTATTTGAACTGCAGAAGTATTTGAAACTGCAGAAGTATTTGAACTGCAGAAGTATTTGAACTGCAGAAGTATTTGAACTGCAGAAGTATTTGAACTGCAGAAATGGCTGAAAGACCTGAAGTCCTATTAAAATGCATGGGCAGAATTCCCCATACAAATCAATGGCAGAATTCCCGATCCCGTAGAAAAAAACTGGAAAACTGCAGAACTCGAATTTTTTCTGAAAACTGACAAGCTGCGGAAGCTGAACAAGCACAAATTGCAGAAATCGCTGAAACTGCGGAAAAAACTGCAGAATCTGTGAATTTGAGGAAGCCCCATTATAAGTAATGGGAAAAATCGGCCGAAGACCGGCCGATTTGCGGAAAAACCGGAAATCGCTGAATTCCCAAAAGTAATAGCAGGATTCTCTCCAACATGCGGAACGTTTTGAGGTATAAGTTGCTGAAATTGCTGAAACCGTGCAAGCTGTGAAAACTCCCGAAAATCTGGAAAAAAATATAATAATAAAGAACATGAAAACCAATGGTTGACTGCGGAAGGATTCCGCAGTCAATCAATAATAATAATAAAGAACGTGAAAACCATTTATTGACTGCGGAAGGATTCCGCAGTCAATCAATAAAGAACGTGAAAACCATTTATTGACTGCGGAAGGATTCCGCAGTCAATCAAAAATAATAATAAAGAACACCAAAACCATTTATTGACTGCGGAAGGATTCCGCAGTCAATCAATAAACACTCCAAGAGCATCTCCCACAGAGCTGAACGCCTGGACCCTGGAGCTCTTGAGAAAGAGTATGGAGCTTGTTAGTGTTTCATGAACGGACTAAAACCTGCTCCCTCTAAATCCGATGTTTGACTTCATTGTGACTTTTATTGATATTCCCAGGGGTAGAGCTAGAGGGGGCTGGCACTACCCGGAACGTCAGAGACCTAAAAGTGTGTGTATGAATTTGTAATTAATGGGCATAAAGCACCCCTCCTCCCAGTCTCCCACTTCACTCAGTCTTAGCTCTGGCTCCACTGCAGCTTTTACTTCTACAAGACACTTTTGATATTGGAAGACTGACTGGCCACATCTCGCAGTGACTCACTCCCCATTCACAAAAATAACCATGAGCTTTTATGTATTCCTACGTGGAGAGTTCAAGGAGCTAAAATAAAGCCGTGATTAATCATTCATGGCAGGCTTTCAGCGAGTAAACAGCGGTAGTATCTGGGGCGAACTGTGTGACTTCACTCTCCATTAGGTCTGATGTTACAACGCGTGTCTGAGCCGAGGATCAGGCAGAGAGAAGTGGGTTAGTGGCTTTTTACCATAAACACAACACACTGAGGATGTAGGACAGCAGACGGGAGCGAGTGACCAGAACTCCACCGGCAGAATAGTGCGAATAGTTAAATAAACTGTCATATGCACTTTATGTTGATTTGGCCTTGGATAACCACAGTACCCGGGTCGACCAGTAGAAACCTGGAATGAACCATGACAGACCTGCAACTGATGGGAATCACC